>NC_027755.1:40158623-40163084 GCF_000695525.1 Brassica oleracea var. oleracea
ACCTCCTCTTTGCCGATGACACTATGTTCTTCATTAAAGCGGACAAGGAAAGCAGCTCGGCTCTGGTCTCTATTCTGAAACAATACGAGTTAGCGTCGGGTCAGACAATCAACCCAAACAAGTCGACTGTCACCTTCTCTTCCAAAGCGCCGGGACCTTTAAAGACAGCCATCAAAGACGTGCTGCAGATTCAGAAAGAGGGAGGTATTGGCAAATACCTTGGCTTGCCCGAACACTTCGGTAGACGGAAAAAAGATCTCTTCACTGCGATTGTGGAGAGAATAAAACAGAAAGCAAAGAGCTGGTCAAATAGATTCCTCTCTACAGCCGGGAAACTCACCATGCTGAAAAGCGTCCTAACGCCAATCCCCTCCCACTCGATGACTTGCTTCAAGCTCCCTGTCTCTCTTTGCAAAAGAATACAATCCGCATTTACGCGCTTCTGGTGGGACAGCAATGACGGGACACGGAAAATGGCTTGGGTCGCATGGTCAACAATGACAAAACATGCCTCGGAAGGAGGATTAGGTTTCCGTGACATACAATGCTACAACGACGCCTTTCTGGCTAAGTTAAGCTGGCGAGTCTTAAACCACCCGGAAAGCCTGATGTGCAAAGTACTTCTTGGCAAGTATTGCGCCAACGAGAGTTTCTTGGAAGTTGAGACAAGGTCCAACGCATCCCATGGGTGGCGTGGAATTATGATAGGTCGTGACCTCCTCGCAGCAAACACTGGCTGGACAGTGGGTACGGGTGAGGATATAGAAGTATGGAACGACCCCTGGTTGGATAATGCAAACCAACTGCGTCCGATTGGACCGGCACCCGAACTCCTAGTTCATCTAAAGGTTGCGGACCTGATTGACCCTATCCAACATGACTGGGACAGAGCAAAGATCCAAGCCACCATCCCTCAGTACAAAGATACTATCCTCAGAATAAAACTGAGCAAAACAGGGGCGGCTGATAAACTTAGCTGGCTCAAAACCGCAACGGGCGACTACACTACCAAGTCTGGCTACTGGACAGCGTATGAAAGGATGCGACAACACGAAGAACAGCACCACCAGGCGGAGTTTGACTGGAATAAAGGGATTTGGGGACTGGAAATTGCCCCTAAGATCAAACTGTTTCTGTGGAAGGTTTTCCAAGGAGCATTACCAGTGGGAGAAAGATTAATCTCGAGGAATATAGCCGGTGATCCAAAATGCGTGCGATGCGGTCTCACTGAATCTATCCATCATCTACTCTTTCAATGTGAGTTCACTCAAAGGGTATGGGCACTAGCTCCCATCACCCCAAACGTTGAAGGTAGCGGATTGATAGACTTTCCTGTGGATTGGCCGAACTTGCTAAGGCTGAACTGCCTTCCTCCAATTGGCCTCACGTCTGCTCTACTTACCCCTTGGCTTCTCTGGTCTTTGTGGATTGCACGCAACAACCTCCTTTTCAACAAGAAAACGGCCTCACCAGAAGATGTCATCACCCGGGCTGTAGCTGCTGCGAGAGAATGGCTAAATGCACAGGAACCAACTGTCAACAACCCCCGAAGAAACTCTAGAGTGGAGACAACAGTAGAGAATTGCCACTGCTTACAAACAGACGCAGCATGGGGAGCAGACACAGGACTTGCAGGCCTTGGATGGACCGTCCAAAAGAACTCAGAGCGTTCAGAATTTGGTGCACACTGCTACTACGTGGCGTCTCCTCTGGTAGCGGAGGCACTAGCCATGCGCGAAGCAGTCCAGAAATGTCGAGAGTTGGGGATCCAACGCCTCCGATGTGAAACAGACTCAGGTTTGCTTGTCAAAGCAATTACCTCAAGGAAACCAAGTCCAGAACTTTATGGCATTATTTCTGACATTGTCGCCTTAATCTCAGAGTTTGAATTGATTCAGTTCAGGTGGATCCCACGGGAGAAAAACAAAGCTGCCGATGCTTTGGCTAAGAAAGCTTTGCGCCTTGAAACTATTGTATTGAACTCAACCCTTAGGGGTCTTTAAAGTTTGAATGAATGAATGAATGTGTTACAAAAAAAAAAAGACTAATATATTTTCAAATGACTTTAAATTAATAAAATAGATGTATGTTTTGACCAAGTAAAATGAAGCTTTTGAAGCAGAGATCTTGGAATCAGTGTTTGTGTGAGTAAATTTGGGTTCCTTGATTACTTTTAGTGATAACATAAGAGCTTAGTCTGTGATCATACGACCCAACAAAGACCAAAGCAGA
Organism: Brassica oleracea var. oleracea; assembly: GCF_000695525.1. Lineage (NCBI taxonomy): Eukaryota > Viridiplantae > Streptophyta > Magnoliopsida > Brassicales > Brassicaceae > Brassica > Brassica oleracea. Next base: position 40,160,856 of record NC_027755.1, read on the forward strand.
AAAAAAAAAATTATTAAGGTCAGCGGATTGTAAAATTTATATTGATTCTTCAAAGATTATTAATTACTGATTTTAGCAAATGTATTAACTACTTTGTCGTAACTCATACCGTATTCGTCTGTGTTTAGCTAAAGCATTGATTTGAAATACTCCAAAATAACTGTAGTACAAACGGGATCACTATATAAAAATGTAAATAAAAAGTAGTATTTTGTCCTTCCATCTGAAATAAGTCGGTTACAGACCATAAAAAGCATATATGTCTTTACGTGAATAAGTTTGCATTTTCAGTAGTCAGTTCTGACATGTACCTCATGTCTATTTTTTGTCCGCAAGCTGAACCTTTTATGTTACAAATTTTTATTTTATATACTAGATGATAATCCCCGGAGTGACTTGTTATAATAATGTTAGTTTATTAAATGATTTTAACATTTTGCAATACTACAATTTTTATCGATTATAAAATGACGAATACAAATGTTGGTCTCTTAAATATATCATAGTTGTTGAAGAGTTAACATATTACATCTTATTTTAATTATTTTTAAGACTTTTTCATATGCACAAAATGAAATTAAGTTTTGCGGCTAACACAAATCACCAAAACCAAATAGGCAACATCGATTGTATAATGACGAATTGCTTACTATTGACTCTCCATAAGTGATTTTATTTTCTTCCTCTATAGAATTTTGCTTTCGTTCTCGTCTTTGTTTCATTGATATAAATTAAGTTTCTTTTTTAACTTCTTTTATGAATTCAATGAATTACATAAGTATCAATTAAAAAAAATGGACATCTGTAAAAATTAGCTTCATTCCATATACATATCTAAGAATCAAAATTTTGAAAAAAAATCACCGGCAAACTATATTAACAGGTTAGTGTTCAAATCTAATATATCAAACTGTTATAGAATATAAGTGCAAACTCGAAATATAAATACCTGTCTAGTGTATATTCACCAACTCAGTGTATAAATCATCTAATTAAAACAACAAATTAAACAAATTACTTATTTCACCAATTCGGGTAATATTTGAATCCGAACGGGTAATACCCGAACCCGAATGGATATCCGAAGATAACCAAACATAAGTATACTTAACTCTATATTTCTAGTTCATTTCTCTCATTTTATTCAAAATATTTATATATATTAATGATGCTTATTTTTCAAAATTAGATAATATACATATAACTATGGACAAAATCATTTGCTACTCACTTAAAATACATATGAAGCTCTTGTTTGTTGCATTGTCAAAAGTTGCATCTAAAATTTCAAAACAACAACTAAATTATTGTCTTTCTATTTTAATAGTTTAATCTTTTAAAAATTAGAAAACCAGTTAAGTTAAAATATATTTTAAATAAAAAAACTTAAACAAATAATAATTTATTTACTTTTTCTTCAAAATTTAAATATCCGAACCCAACCCAAAATATCTGAACCCGAACATAAAATATCGAACGGGTTCTATAAATTTATACTGAAATATCTGATACAAACCCGAACGCCCACCCCTATGCAATATTATCATTTATATCTTTCTTGAAAAAAAAGTTAAACAATTGATCAATTTTCAATGCGGGACTTTTACCATTTTTGTAATTTATAGTAGTTTTAAATAATTTTAAATATAACATATAAGAAAAAAATCTAATTTTTTTATTATTTGCTTAATGTGATTGTTTAATTTAATTTAATAGTATAAAATTAAACAAAAAATAGAGAGGTTAGAATTTTTTTATTAGAAATGTATTATTCATAATCATTAATTGTCATATATATGTTAACCATATTAGGTAATTCCGTAGTTTTTATTTAAAAAAAGAAAAAATATCATTTTGCACACTATTAATTAATTTGATAGTTAGTTTAATGAAAAACATAGTATATGTTTATATGGATCAACTTATCCTTCTAACAATTTTAAGAATCATTCTCGTGATGACACGTGACTACGAAAACATGTTGTAATGCTCCAGGATTAATATATAGGGGATTGAGGCTCGTTAATACATAAATAATTGAGGTCGGTTAATTTAACACAAATTAAATTAATATCCTGAGGCTGTAATATATAGCATCCGCTCATCAAGCATGTAATAAGCCTTTACTTAACTGTGGTTTTATATCAACAATCCTTGTAAACTTAAGGATCATAAACTTAAACTATTGTGTGTTTATATGAGATTTAGACCCCCATTCCCCATCCCTCC
>NC_027755.1:40163136-40178312 GCF_000695525.1 Brassica oleracea var. oleracea
GACTATTAGTAGGTTTGAAACATTGACGGCATGAATTAGTGTGTTAGTTAATAATATATTGGTTTAGTATGGTTTTGTATTTTTATGGTTATATTTGGTTTAGTTGGTTGTATTTAAAAGCTCTTTTTTTATTGATTTTAAACTTATGAAAAGAAAATTTAAAATGTTAATTGTATTAGTTGTGTGTCGCATGGCCTAGGCTCCGGATAAAACATTCACTTTGGTCCCCAATTTTTTTTTGAATTCAAAAAGTTCTGAACCGAATCTCATAATCTTTTTGGCTCAGAGACAAAAACTAGTTGCTAAATCCCTTTCCGCAACTACTGATATTCGAACCTTGACACATCTACTATCTTAAGAAAGAAAGTTTTACCAGTAAGTTCCCAAATTTTAAAGAGATATTATATGTAAGTTACATAATTTCCAAATTATCATTTTTATCAAGATTAATCTAAAATATTTATGACTATTTTTTTCTTTTTTTCTTTTTAAATATTTTTCTTTATGATTTTTTAAACTTTATATCCGGTTATGAGTGTGTGTATACATAGGGAAAATAAATCAGCTAGCAAGGCATTTGGCATGCAACTGGGATAGGGATGGCACTTGGATTACTTGGATGGAGCTTGTGTTTTTTGCTGTCATCTTAGGCTAAGTCACGCATATACATTGACCATACGACGCAACAAAGGCTAAAGCAGAAAAATCAGAATTTCAGTGTCCAATGTCCAAAACAAACAAACAAAATTCAACTTTATTAGCAAGTTTCAATGTCTAGACAGATGTTGCATGTTCACTTGGATGGAGCTTATGTTTTTTGCATGTTCACTTGGATGGAGCTTATGTTTTTGGTTGTACTCTTAGGCGCATGCATATATATATATATATATATATATATATATATATATATATAATCATACGGCGCAACAAAGGCTAAAGCAGAAAAATCAAAATTAATTAAGGTCAGTGGACTGTAAGATTTATATCGATTCTTCGAAGATTATTAGTGATTTTAGCAAAGGTGTTACTACTTTGTTGAAACTCATAGCTAAAATAGATATGGCACCGTATAATATTTTCGTTGTGTTTTTAGATAAGTATCGATTTGAAATACTCCAAAAGTAACCGTCGTACTAAAGGGATCACTGTATAAGTAAGTAAATAAAAAGTAGTATTTTGTCCTACAGCCGAAATAATTCGGTTTACAGACCATAAAAATCATATGTCTTTACGCAATATACGTGCATAAGTTTGCAGTTCCTGTAGTCAATTCTGACATATACCTCATGCCTATTTTTTGTCCGCAAGCTGAATCTTTTCTATTACAAAATCGGTTATTTCATTTCATATGATAATACATCAATAATTGAGGCCAGTTAACTTAATGAACACAGCATGATTTAATATCCGGTGCTATATATATTTCTGCATTTTTACACGTACAGAATATATATAATATATATGTATACATAAATATTTTAAAATGAATCTCTCCGATCATCAGGTATGTAATAACCCTTTACATAACTATGATTTCGTATCAGGAATCTTGTAAACTTAAACTAGGTATATATTATATTCATGAGGATTATAGTTTTATTGATACTTTTTAGATAAAATAAAATTTTAATATGTAGTGATGTATTTAAGAATATATATAATCCAAACGGTTTAGCATGGTCTATTAATAGTTTAATACCGCTGGTTATCACTAAATAAATTATTCCACAAAAAAAATGTCATGTTTGATTAAAAAATTGTAATGTATATCCGAAAGAGTAAACAACTTCTCGACCTTCCAACATTTGTAGTTGTCACGATGTAATTAATGTAAATTGGTTATTTGTCTTTTTCTTAACTTTTTTACTTCATTCCAAAATTTATACGTTAAGCTGAAAAGTTGAACGTATTTTAAATTCAACGAGAAGTGGTGCAAAAATATAAGAAATGTATATTTGAACAAAAAATAAATATAAGAAATGTATATATGACCACGTAAGTAGAACACCGCGGATGTATCGTATCGTAGGCCTAGGTCGAGGTGCATGTCACCATGCACGCTAAATTTTGGATATTTATCGTAAAATAGTAGCAACTTTATAGAATCATATAATAATAATAGGATCATGATAACTCATACGCTATATTCCAAATACAGAAACTGAATGATTTTGCACTTACCAATGGTTCTAGGGCCTTCAGCGTTTGGTAGTCAATTCAATTATAGTAGTTTTAGTTGGAAAGGTGGGTTCACGGAGGAGGCCCCATTAGAGAGTAAGAAGCAGCTTGATGACCTAAACTTCAATCAAAAGCTTTATTGTTTAAGAGACTTCAACGGTAACTACGATTGTAACACGCGTACGGTGAAGTAGAGGAGGGGTCCTTTAGATTCTCGTTTCAAAGATGAAGGGACCTACTCGCCGGAATAGAACCAAAGGGAGAGACGTAGTCACGTAAATGTAAATGGTTGGGCCACTGCTTCACCAAAAGCATTTTACTTGTTTTGATTTAAATTTGTTTTGGGACTTTAACGGTTAATATAACTCCTAATTCCAAGACAAATGTTTACGTGTCTTCTATACGGACTCTCTTTTCTAACTTTCGACTTCACAGTGACTAGTGAGATCTCGTTGTCTAATTAGTTAATTTAATCCTCAAGAATTAGTTAGGTAATCATGAATGTAACTACACAACTTTACACTTTTACAGGTGTAAATAGATGAGATGTCCTTTTAGTTGTTTGATTTTGATCTCGTGCGTATTTCAAATACACTTAATGGAGACAGGTTTGGAATTAAATTCAGTACAAGTATACAATGCTACACGCAATGCTTTTTGCAATGCGGTGAATCTTTGTGGTCGGCTTTGAAATTCTAACAAAAATAATAATTCATGATCGTTGTTAGTCAAAAGCATTTGTTATGACTGGAAATTTGTATGCATCTCGATTTCCGCATGAATCTTCTGTAGCAAAATGCGGTATTCTGTTTTATTATTAGCAACGTTCAGAGTACATGATTTGTTGGCAATACTACATTAGTCTTACTCTAGATGACAGCAATAGTGTCTGAAAACAGCTTAACAACGCTCTTGGCTAATAAATCCAAAGCACATTTCAACCGAGACATTCATAATTAAGAACGTTTTTAGCTGAGTAAAACATATACCAAACTGTTTCCATTGCTACTATATCATTTGTGACAATGCAAGATACTGGTGATAGTTTGAAAATGCAAAATATGAAGATCAAATAGAACATTTCTTCATAGATGCATCAATTTTTCAGCGAGCCCTCCAAATATACATGTCAAAATCCAACAAACGCAACATCACACTTGTCTTGATTTACAGACTTACAAATGGTTCGGAGCATAAAATAAATCTTTTCCTTTGTTCGATGTTAATAACTAATATTTCTTAAAAGAACAACACATATAAATGTTCAGATGAAAGTTAACGCGTCTAATGTAACCTAACTCTAGTTATTATATAACTAATGTCACAATATTAGCCGTATAAATTTACATAGTTAGTTAGCTTAAAAAAAGATGACATAGCTAAATAAGTCCTGAAATGTCGACAAAAAAAAAGCTAAATAAGTTCAAATTAAGGTTAAACACAATCCAAAATTTAACGTAATGAAATTATTTTTAAATTAATAATAGTGTTATGTTGATTAGATATTTCATCTTTTGGGACAGAGAGACAATTCGTAGAGAAAAAAATTGTGGACCAAAATCGTGGCGCGAAAGGAACTTCCTCTTGGCCCTTCTCTGTTCAATTCTCATTGGACAACGTATAATCTTCGTACCTGATCGTGATGCTTACGTGGTCCATTTTTAAGCAGCACCGTGACATATCAACGGTCCCGATTGAAGGCAGGGAGGGGAAGAAAAATCAAAGTGAAAAGTGGAAATAGAAAACAATTAAGAAAAAAAAAGGAATTTAAAAAATGTTTGTGAAGCGGTAGGCGCGTGGGTGTATAAATGGTTCGCGCCGTGTAACGTGTAACGCTGATTTTTATATATATAATCAAAACACTATTCGACTCTTCTGTAAGAAAAAAAAAAACAGATTCATTCATTCTCAGAAGAAATATCTTTTTTGTGTGATGTCTGATATTTGTTACGAGGATGACGCGTTGTCTTGTGAAACGAGGCCGTCGTGGTCGAGTAGGAGGCGGAGGATCGGAGTTCAGCGATGCAGGATGTCTCCGTCAGAGATGAAACAGACCCCGGCGGTGGAAGATACAGAGGGGATCTATAAGCGTAATAAACAAGAGGAGTACGATTTTATGAACTGTGCATCGCCTCCTAGGAGCTCGGCTGAAGGTTGTTCAGAAGGAGTCGAGAGTTTATTACTTGATGGGGAGATTAGGAGAGATGAAAACAATATCTCCGGCGAAAATTCATCGGTTACTGGAGGTGTTCCGTATAAGAAAACGGTGAGAGAGACGGATGCGAGGCCTAGATACGGCGTCGCATCAGTGTGCGGTAGAAGAAGAGATATGGAGGATACGGTTGCGATTCATCCTTCTTTTGTTCGGAAGCAAACGGAGTTTTCTCGAGCGAGATGGCACTATTTTGGAATTTACGACGGTCATGGCTGTTCTCACGTACGACGCCGTTTTCACAAATCTCTCTTGTAAATATTTGAATATTAGCGGTTAGACTGATTGGATTTATTTATTACGACGTCGTGTTTAGGTTGCTTCGAGATGTAAAGAGAGGCTTCACGAGCTAGTGCAAGAGGAAGCGCTCGCGGACAAGAACGAAGAGTGGAAGAAGATGATGGAGCGTAGCTTCACGCGCATGGACAAGGAAGCTGTTCGTTGGGAGGAAACCGTGATGAGCGCTAACTGCAAGTGCGAGCTTCAAACACCAAACTGCGACGCTGTCGGATCCACCGCTGTTGTCTCCGTCATTACCCCCGAGAAGATCATTGTAGCGAACTGCGGCGATTCTAGAGCAGTTCTTTGTCGGAATGGAAAACCAGTTCCTCTATCTACAGATCACAAGGTCAGTCTCTCTCTCTCTCTCTCTCTCTCTCTCTCTCTCTCTCGATCGAGAATTTGATACGTAAAACTAATGTTCAAGAAATCTAAAACCAATGTTCAAGAATTAGCTAGACGGTAATTAGGTGGTAATTGGTAACTATGCGTTATAAAAATTTAAAGAAAATTATTGATTATGGTAATTAGGCGATAGTTATGTGTTTTATAAAAAAATTATAGAAAATTATTGATTATGGTAATTAGGTGGTAATTAGTGGCTTTATAAATATTTATAGAGAATTATTGATTAGGTGGGTGTTTAAACCGATTTTTTCAATATCTAAACCTGTTTTTTTATAAGATCGTTAAGAAAAATCATTATGCTATAATGGTTTTTAAGAACATTGTGTCAAACGATCTTGTTGGATTGAACTGATCTGGTTTTACGTTTGAAATAAACAGCCGGATCGTCCGGACGAGTTGGATCGGATCCAAGAAGCAGGAGGGAGAGTGATATACTGGGATGGTCCAAGAGTCTTGGGCGTTTTAGCCACGTCACGAGCCATTGGAGACAACTACTTGAAGCCGTACGTGAGCTCGGAGCCGGAAGTTACGGTGACTGATCGTACCGAAGAAGATGAGTTTATGATTCTAGCTAGCGATGGGCTATGGGACGTAGTAACGAACGAGGCGGCGTGTGCGACGGTGCAAATGTATCTTAACAAAAAAGGTGGACGTGGAGGAGGAAGGCGGAGAGAAGCTACGGAGTGTGAAGAAAGGAAGGAAGAGAAGGCGGTGGGGTCAAGGAAGAACGGGAAGAGAGGAGAGATCACGGACAAAGCATGTACGGAGGCGTCAGTGTTGCTGACGAAGCTAGCGTTAGCGAAGCATAGTTGCGATAACGTAAGCGTTGTTGTTATTGAACTCAGCAGAAGAAGAAAAAAACACGTTGCTTGACACTAATCTCATCACCCCACCGTCTTTTCTTCTTTAAATATGATTCTTTTGTTTTTGGAGGTTTCATTTTGGGACGAAGGCATCGCATCTCAGATTAGATCTTCTCCCAACCCAAAAAGAGAGAATGCATTAGTTGAAAAACAAAAACTCGGTTAATCAAGAACGGTTAAACCGGGGTGGTATGGTTTGTTCTGAACCATCTTTTTGTTGCCTTTTTCGTTTTGTGTAATAGACAAACAAAAAAGGAAGACGGGATGTGTCACCACCTGTCTTGGTGGAATCAGTTCAAAATTCAATAAATAAAAAAGCATGTACATATTTTCTGTTTACTTTTAGACAAAACCATTCATTCGCGTACGCGTGTTATACTTTCGGACAGCAACGGGAATTTTCTTTTGTTGATAAACACGTTTAGTCTTTGTGTAGGAGAAATTCGAAATCTCACGGAAAGGAAGAGTAGAGGATAATTGGGTAGAGAGTATGGACGTGTCCAAAATGGTAACCCTACACCACCAAAAGGACGTGACCCACCACCAAAAGGGCCATGCACATAATATCGTATGCACATTGGTACGTGTCGGTGTTGGGTGATTGATAACTGATTGATCTAATGTTTTATCTTGTACATGATCACTACGTGTGATTGATAACTGATTCATCTATAACCTAAGAGTGTTTTATTTATACATGATGACTGATCAGATCGAATGTCAAGATAAGTTACCTGTCCCGTTAGAGCACCATTAACGCTGAAACCCCACGTGGGTTTTTTTTTTTTTTTTTTTGTCTAGGTAAAAAAAAAAAAATTAAATACCAACCAATTGCGGGCCGTTACGTGTCAATAGGGTCCGCAAACAGTTGAAAAACTCACCAAACTGCGGTACTTATTTTGGCTTCCATGTGACCGATTTTTCCCTTTTCTGTGGCCCCCACCTAAAAATTCCACTAAAAACCCCATTCCCCTCCCGATAATCCTGGTCTTAGAAATTTACCAAAATGAAAACGATGTTACAAAGTACAAACTACTTTTCCCAGTGAATCTCAAACGGACCGGGCCGAACCCACCCAATACATTTCGGATAAATACGTGTGGGCTAAATTAAATTTGGGCAAGAGTAACATTAAGCTACAAATCAAATAGGTGACTCGTACCAAATGCTTCGATTGCCCGACACACAGGGGCGAATCTAGAAAAGAGGCGGATCTAGAAATATATTTTATATGGGGCACAAATATATAATTTAATTAAAACAATTAGACAGTTTTATGGTATGATTATAAATTATTATATTTTTACAGTAAATATTTTAACTAATTAAATATTAATTATTTTTCAATTTTTTTTTACAAAAGTTAAAACGTTTATCTTTAAAAGATATATATATATATTAAGTTTTTAATGCATATTATATGAGTTAATAATAGTAAATTATAAACTCTTAGAAAACATATTAAATCACTGAATAGTTAATCAAATAAAATAATATATTTATTATCAGATTTAATGCTTTTAATATGTATAAAGCAGAAAATATTTATTTTCTAGAAATAGAAGGAGTACAAAATAAGTAATTGGAAATTCAAAATTGATATTTATAGTGCAAAGCTGAACATATTAGACATGTATAACAAATTTAATAAATTTTAAGAGAACAAGAAATGAGAAGAATTAAATATGAAATCAGACATTTGACAAATAAAGAGTAATTGCACACACTAAATTTGACAACAACAAAATAAATAAGATAAAATACGGGTGATAATTTGGTCAAACGTGAAGTGTGTGACACCATTGACCTCATTTATGATTTAACCAAATAAGCTTGATTCACGTACTCAAAATTATGTTACAAACAAAAATTTATAAAATTAGTATGGGGCAAGTGCCCCATCTTCTATACAACTAGATCCGCCCCTGCCAACACACATACTAGTTTAGCTACTCCGAGAATTGAAGTACCAAATGTTATTCAACAATGCCACATTTGTAGCAATACTAGACACAACATAACAAACTAAGACATAACAACAGGTGCAGCAAAATGGAAGGAAGAATGGAAGAGAAGACGAGGTTGCAGAATAAAAAACCTCCACACAGATGCAAACGGACACTCAGCAAATCCACATTTCTAGCTACAAATGTACTCGGCAATCCAGATTTCACGTTTGTTTCAGGTCACTGTTTTTCTTTAAGAGACTTCAGTCTTCTGTAACCCTTATGGGTACCAAAGATCCTGAAGAACAAGTCAAATTGTTAAGATCTCTTTCTTTCCAAAAATAAGCAAAGAGATAATAATAGGTCAGAGGTTTTACCAGTCCATATACACAAAAGTTGAAGAGTAGTTTCCAGACTTTGTGTAGAGCAGTCGGTGATGGTAGTCATGGAAGTCAGCACTGTAACCAAATAGACAAAAAAAATATTAAATTAACAAAAATCTATTATAGGTTTGAGTTCAAGAGAGTTGACTAGATGTGTGATCTTACCCTCCGTAAAGAGGAAGAAAATTAGAGAGGCTCCATGGGAAATGATAGCCACAGTGTGCCTCAACGGTCTCAAGCACTCTCAGCACCATCCATAACCAGAGAGTAATCAAGTGGGGCCCGGTGAGTGCTGGACCGACTATGGTAGCAAAACCCAGGAATAAAATCTCAGCTGGGTGAGCATACTCTGATGTCAAACCAAATGGTGTGGCATATCTGAGATATCATAAAACGGTTGCTGTTTCAGAATCTCTCTAAACTAGATAATGTGAACAATTGAAACTTACTCATGATGCACACTGTGAACGTTCTTGTAGAGCCATTTTGAGTGCAAGATCCGATGACCCCAATAGAAAACAAAATCCTCAATGATGAAGTAGAATAATATCTGGCCAGACACTTCTTTCCTGCAGGAGGAGCATCACCAAAAAAAAGGGTCTTATATTAATAATATACCTGATCAAACATAAGCTCAGGTTCTTTTCATAATGCTCATCAACACACTGACACTATTCATTTATTTCTTATGAATTTGCCAATTCGAAGAGTTCAACATGAGAACCCAAAGGGAAAAAAAAAGAATTCAGCACTAAAGAACCTGATGATAATACCAGGACGGCAGAGGAAAAGAGCTTCGCATTCCCATGGCAGTGAAGACAGGATATGAGGCCATCATGAGGGGCAAGTTGACGCAGAAATGATAAAGCAAGAGGCGTGTGATACATTTTCCTTGAGCTGCAGGTGTGTTGTTTTTTGTCTGCATCATAAAAGTAAGGTATGAGCTTTCAGAAGCAAAACAATTTTACAAGTGACTGAATCCTTGGTGATTTATTTATTTATTTTTTTGAATGTTAAATTTTATTCATGAAAGAAACCTTTTTTTTATATTGAGTGTGTAACCTCGTAGCCTAAAAAATAGACTAGTGAGCTAACTTGACTGTTTCATCTTGAACCAGACCAAATCGTTAAATCACCAAGAATTTGGTTTGGTTCAGGATGAAACAATCAAGTTAGCTCACTAGTGTAATTTTTTATTCTTTACTTTTGGCTACAAATTACTCGGATCTTGTAGAGCCTTGAATCCTTGGTGATTTATTTATTTATTTTTATTTTTGAATGAATGTTAAATTTTATTCATCAAAAAAACTTTTTTTTACATCAAGTGTGTAACCTTTGTAGCCAAAAGTAAAGAATAAAAAAATAGACTAGTGAGCTAACTTTTTTTTTATCGTACTAGTGAGCTAACTTGATTGTTTCATCTTGAACCAAAAACCAAATCCTTGGTGATTTTTACACTCTACAAGATCCTATTGAAAAGATCAGGCAAAGCTATAAGTTCATAAATTGAGAAAAGAATGACCTGAATTTTGTACTTGGAGAGAAAGCCTTGTCTTTCGAGAAAAATGAAAGGGAGGCCAGATAGGAAGAAGACGCTTTCGTGGAGGAGAAAGCTCCCTATGCAGGCCAGTTGAAAGTCGCTAAAATGTGTCACAAGGTACTGCAACCAAAAAAAAAAAGATAAGATCAGTCATATTCTGAAGGTAATAATAGCAGAATAAGCACTGTTATTCAATCATGCGTCTCTCTCTCTCTCTCTCTCTCTCTCTCTCTCTCTCAATATATATACATCATTCATTCGTGTAGGTCCAGATTCAATAGTACCCCTAAGCTCCAACCGGAAAAAACGCTCATAGTTTTTTCAACGTGACATAGTCAAATTCAGACTCACGCCAAAATAAACGTCAGTAATAGCAGAAGAAGTACTGATCATATGAATCGAAGCTCTCTCTCAATATATATCATTAACGCGTCTAGGTTCAGATTCAATAGTATACTAAACCACATACAAAGCTCCAACCTGGAAATAAGCTCATAATTTCTACGTGATTTAGTAACTAGCATTCAGATCTAACCACATTGCTGCAATCGACACGAAACAACATATAATCCAATGAATCAAACAATCACAACAAGCTAAGTGGAATCAAACGCACAATGTAGCCAAAGTGAAGTCAGCTGAGACGGAGAAAACAAAGAGGAAATCGTAGTAATCGACGAAAACGAGGAATGGAGGAAACAGGAGGAGAATGGAGAAGAGTACCTGCCACCCGGATTCGACGAGGGAAGCCATTGATGGATCTCTGTGAGAGAGAGAGGGAGGCCACGAGTGGAACGAACAAACAGACTGTCACTCAACTTCCTCTTTAAAAAAGAAAGAATCTCTTTAGGCCCCCTTTCTCTCTATCTGAGCCTGAAGCGGGCCTTCTTTTCAGCCTTAGTAAATGCTCACACCCCCCCTCGTGCGCATCCATCACCCTCCACTTCTCAATTTTTATTTTCTTATGATATATAGTTCTTATATATGAGATTTATTTCCACCACTTGTTTTAATGTTTTGAGGATCCGATGGAAATTTTTTTTGTGCCTTTGGCGTGAAATGATCACCATCATCAACTCATGATCATTGTCCCTGGATTTCCTATGAGTAGAGTGTTATTTGATTTGCACTCTTGGTTCCAATGATCAAATAACATATAAACTGATCCAGCCATGAACTTATCACAAGGAGCACCAATGAATGATCACCATGTAACACTGCATGTTTAATCAGCTTACCTGTGAATGTGTGTGCATGACATTTTTAGACAGAACAACACACAAACAATGATCTTCCTTTTTTTGGGAAAAATGGTGTGAAATGATCACAGTTTCAATACAGCTAAACAAGCTTTTGTAACATAAATCCAGTACCAACAAAACAAAGAACTGAAATAAAAAAAGGTAAATGCTATACTTGCTGAAATTAAGCCAAGAAAACCAAAAAAAAAAACTGGTTGAAGATCAAAATAATATAATTCTTGAAATCAAACGTGCAATTAAATGATTGATTAGTCAATAATAACTAATTAGAACAGCAACCTTTTTTGTTATCTACAGATGACTCCGATATGTTAATAGCAGTTCCTTGCCCCGGAAGATTACCCGCAGCTTCTTGTGCCGCCAACGCTTTCTTACTTATGATATGATAAATCTCAGACAATATAGTCTGAAACGCTTTCTCTATGTTACTCGCTTCTAACGCAGACGTCTCGAGAAACGACAAACCTTCCTTCTCAGCCAGAGACCGACCATCCTCATCGGCAACGGATCTCAGGTGGTTTAGATCTGATTTGTTTCCAGCCATCATGATCACAATGTTGGAGTCAGCGTGGTCCCTGAGCTCGTGTAACCACCTCAGCACATTCTCGAAGGTTTGTCTCTTGGTGATGTCGTAGACGAGAAGAGCTCCAACGGCTCCTCTGTAGTAAGCGCTTGTGATGGCCCGGTAACGCTCTTGTCCTGCTGTGTCCCATATCTGAGCCTTCACTGTTTTGCCTTCAACCTATTAAAACAGATACATGATCATCTTCAGATCTGATCTAACAAAAACAACAAGAAGCAATGTTTGAATCTGAAAACGCTTATCACCTGTAGTGTCCTGGTGGCGAATTCAACGCCAATGGTGGATTTGGATTCGAGACAGAACTCGTTTCTGGTGAATCTGGAGAGAATGTTGGATTTGCCAACACCGGAGTCACCGATTAGGACGATCTTGAACAAGTAATCGTACTCATTGTCTAATCTATTCGCCATTGTATTCTCAAATGCTAGCGTATGGATCAACCTGTGTATGTCGAAGGAGGGAGAGAGAGATATCAAAGGAATCTAAGGCGTAAATCGAAACCCTAGAATTAGAATGTTTTACCTCTTGAGTAAGCCACAAGGAACGATAATAGAAACGTTTTGTTTTACGCTTCTTTTCTATTTTCTCTGTGCTCACGAGGTGAAGACGGAAACACACATTTTTATTTATATTTTAATTTTAAAAATTATTATTTAGATTGTCCATATTCAAACATAATACAACATAAATAACACCAAACATGACAGATCTTTCTTTCTATATAAAGAGGAATGTATGGTAATAGTGCACCTTAGGCTCAGTTGCAGATGAAGCCATCCTTGAAGCGTTGAAGATGATGAACCAATACATCAACACGATAAAACCATTCACGTGACCAACGTGAGTCTATGCATAGAAACGCAAACAAAGCCAATGATGTGGTGATGTAGACTGCACCACAAGTCCAATAAAACCACACCATATCTATCACACCATCACCTTCTTCTTCTTCCTCTGTGGCCCGCTTTGATGCACTTGTCTCTGTGGCTCCCTCGAGGTTGCAACTTTTATTGGTAGGAATTCCACAGAGATGAGGATTGCCTCTGTAACTCTTTTCGTCAAAGGTCATAAGATGGGCTTTGAAAGGGATTTCACCTGAAAAATTGTTAAATGAGATATTGAAGACTCCTAAACTGTTGAGATCAGCTAGCTGAGGAGGGATGTTTCCATGTAACTTGTTGTTAGATAAATCCAAACTCTCCAAATTCTCCAGCTTTGAAATGCTATCTGGTATGGAGCCGATGAGGCGGTTGCTCGAAAAATTCAGGGATCTGATGATCTTAAGATCCCAAACTTCAACTGGAATCTCACCGGATAATTGGTTGCTTGACAAATCCAAACCATACATATATCGAAGAATATCACCTTGATATGTTTCATATCTGCTTTTCGATAAAAAATTCGCTACAAATTCTGCTATTGACTCGTAGTCAACCTCTACTTCGTTATCAAGAAGGTCAAGAGCTGATGTATAGCTCCAACTTTGGAAGAATGCCAATTGTTGTGTGTAACCATATGGACCGAATGTAAGGTCGTCGTATGGTTGGGCACCAAAAGGCATTTTACCAAAACATGAGGGTATGGCGCCTTTGAATTTGTTGTGAGATAAGTCCAAGAGACCAACTTTACTTAGCTGACATATTTTGTCAGGGATATGAGTCTGAAAGCTATTATTCCCTAGAAGAAGAGCTACTAAGTCGGATGTATTTCCAATAGTAGTATTCAGAATCATTCCAGAAAGACTGTTGTGCCGCAAATCGAGCACCTGTAATACCTTAGACTTGAATAAATAGCTCGGAACTGGGCCCATGAACTCATTGCTATCTAGCCTTAATTCTCTGAGAGACAAAACATTAAAATACCCTGGAATGAAACCAGAAAATCTGTTGTTTGACATGTCTAAAACCACAAGCTGTAGATTTTGTAGTTGATGAGGCACCTGACCTTTTAGCTTGTTTCCCCTCATGTATAGAAAAGATAGGTTTGAGATTTTACCAATCCAATATGGAAGTGTGCCGGAAAAGCTATTATCTGATACGTCCAACAGTTCAAGAGTCTTTGAGTTCAACAAACCTTTTTCGAGACTCCCATCAAAACGGTTGCCATCAAGAAACAACCTAACTAAACTAGTAAGATTTGCATGGCTCGGAAATACTTTCCCCTGGAGTTGGTTATTGGAGAGCCTCAGATACGTCAGCGAGTAGCAACCACGAAAAAAAGTTTTGGGTAGCTGACCATATAGACGATTATAAGACATGTCCAAGAAGTATAGACTTTTCATCTCGCCCAATGAAGATGGAATGGTTCCACGATTATGATTTGAAGAAAAGTTCATAAACTTCAGATGTGGAAAAACAATCCCTATGTCTTCTGGAATTGAATCGTATATCCTATTACTGGAGATATCAAGATATTGTAGGCCATGAACAAGCCTAGGTAGTCGAAGCTCTGTCAACAAATTGTTGTTCAGTATAATAGACTCCAGCCTTGTATTATTCTGCACAAGCCAACCAGGAAAGGGTACTTTCAACTGGCTATAAGTAATATGAATGAGGCGTAAGTCATGTTGATGAGCAAGGAAGCTAGGAATCGTGCTGCCAAGATTGAAGTTCTTTAGCTTTAGCATCTTCAACTGAAACGGTGGAAACCAGGAGGTCTCAGCCTGAGCTTGGATCATACCAACTTTCGATGACAGCATGAATACTGTGAGTCTTGTGTGATTTGCTAGTGAACTGAAGCAGAACGAACCGTTGAAGTCATTATCCAACAGGGACAAGTACTCAAGCGCTGATGGTAGACCAGATACAAAGGAAGACAAGTCTCCATTCATTTGGTTTCCCGATAGATCAAGAGTTCGAAGACGGCTTAAGTTAGCTAGACAATAAGGAAGATTTGTCAAAGCATTGGATCTTAAATTCAGCTCTCGAAGATTCATTAATGTGCAAATCTCTAAATAGCCAGAAATTAGTCAAAATAAGACTTGTTAGAGGATGATCACACTGAGACTGATTTGTAAAGATGGAGAAAGATAATAGAGAAACGGTTTGTAATATTTAACCTTTTGGGCTCGATGATAGTTGATTTTCTGCAAGATCCAGTACGTGTAAAGATGAAGGAAGCACTGCACCTGCAATTGAAAGGACAGATAATAAACAGATAATATTAATCTCTTGCATTCACCAGTAACAAGAAATATTCAGCAAACCAAACAGTATCTAGAATTGGTGTGATGTTGAGTATCTGCAGCAAAAATAGAGGAGAAACAGGAGGTAACACGCCCTTGATCAGGCCCATAACTGATCAGAACCAGCTGAGATCAACAAAACAGAAACTTGCTGTGGTTAAAAAGATGCCAAAGCTTGAGAATGAGTATGGGGACCAAACCACACGTCCACCTGACCAGAAGGATGTTAAACTGAGAGTACATGGTCTCATGTTCATGAGAAGGACGTGGGTACGATCATCCTGGAGAGAAGCATTCAACAGCAAACTCAACAAAGTGGAGAAAATCATCTGCCTTAG
>NC_027755.1:40178579-40205258 GCF_000695525.1 Brassica oleracea var. oleracea
GCTATCATGATCAGTGGTATAGCTGACCCATACATTGGCTTCAATCCATTGATCATGGTGCAGTTTAATGGACAGTATCATACTCTTATTGGCATGATCTATGAGGTTCTGGATAGAGAGAAGAGAAGAACTGTTGGTACTGCCTTGAAACGACTTGAACAAAGAGGATTCAACCAACTGAGCTTAACATGAGCTATGGAGACCATTCACCTCGTCCTAATATGTATGGAGAACAAGGAAAACATGTCAGGAAGTTTCTGGGTTGGGCTATATTTGGATCTAGGCGAAATAAGGCTTTTTCGGTCCAAAAAGAGAGTTACAGTCCTATCCAGGCTACACCAAGCAATGGTATGATAAAAACTATTTGCAGAGAGAATGAAGGAGAGTCAGGAGGTAACACGTCCTTTATCAGGCTCATAACTGACCAGAACAAGCTGAGAAGAGATAAACAGGAACAGGTGGTGGTTAAAGAAAAGCCAGAACTGGAGGATGAGTATGGGGACCAAACCACACGACCACCTGACCAGAAGGATGTTAAACTGAGAGTACATGGTCTCATGTTCATGAGAAGGATGTGGGTACGATCATCCTGGAGAGAAGCATTCAACAGCAAACTCAACAAAGTGGAGAAATCATCTGCCTTAGAAGTCATATGCAGTGAGGAAAGTTCCAAGATGTTGCTGAGACATGAAGAAGGACTGCAGAGCTTTGTGTTTCATCCTGGAGAGACTAGAGAGGTGATGATATATCTCATGGCCAGGTCAGGAACTTTGGAGTTAAATTATCAAGGTTCTATCATCCTACAGAGCTTGGATTTGAGGACAAATCCTTTTAAAGGAGGAGGGGATGGTGTGATCCTGATCAGGATTGGAATCAATGGATTGAAGCCAATGTATGGGTCAGCTATACCACTGATCATGGTGCAGTTTAATGGACAGTATCATACTCTTATTGGCATGATCTATGAGGTTCTGGATAGAGAGAAGAGAAGAACTGTTGGTACTGCCTTGAAACGACTTGAACAAAGAGGATTCAACCAACTGAGCTTAACAGGAGCTATGGAGACCATTCACCTCGTCCAAATATGTATGGAGAACAAGGAAAACATGTCAGGAAGTTTCTGGGTTGGGCTATATTTGGATCTAGGCGAAATAAGGCTTTTTCGGTCCAAAAAGAGAGTTGCAGCCAGAATCTTGATCCTCTTGCTTTCTAGCTGGCCTAACAGGACGTGGAGGATCTAAAGCTCATTAGGAGACACTCCAAATCAAGTTCAAGTCGTGGCCCATCATAAACCAAAGAAGAACCAGCTTGTTGGTTTAATTTAATTACTTTGTAAGGGCTTTGGTTATTGGGCTTTCATTTAATTTAAACCAAAGACAATTAGGATTATTAAACCAAGTTTGGGTAGGATTAGGATTTTAAAATAAACCAATTTCGTGGGTTTAGACTAGAGATTAGATTAAACCACCTCGATTTACATCAAGGGTTAGTTGGCGATTTCTTTTAAAACTTGTATGCAGCTTTCATTCTTTTTCAATTTTGAATCTAAGAATTTTCCAGCAGCTTTGCTTGCTTTATCTCTTGCTTTCTCTGTTGAGCTTAAGGAACATTGATCTCACTTAAAGGAAGGAATTCTTTGTGAATCTCATCTTAGACAATACAAGGTGATCTTGTGTCTTTGAGTAGCAAAACAGCTTCTGAGCAATCCATAGCTCTTTAGCAAAGTCCATCATCATCATCTATCATCTACCCACACGCCTTGATACAGATCGAGTCTTTGATTCTCTGTTTGCAAGGATTATCAAAGCATTTACCCACCTACAAGAGATCCAGGGAGTTACAGTCCTATCCAGGGCTACACCAAGAATCCTTATTACTACCTAATTCTCTTTTCTCTCACTGCTTATGTATATGACCATCTTACCTAGACTGTCTAAGTCGGTGAATTTATCGTCACTTATATCCAGTTCTTGAAACAACAAAGTACCATTCTTACAAAGAAGGAAACAAATATTATTGTTTACCATTAGGAGGAATAAATAGTTGGCTAAAGAGAATGAATCAAAGACATCCTTGTTTACCATTAGGAGGAAAGACACCATCCAGTAAATTGTAACTAATGTTTAGAGTCCTCAGCGACCTTGCTTCACTTAGAAAATTGAAAACACTGTTGTTGAGATTATTTCCGTAGAAATCCAGGGTCCTCAGCTTTTCCAGTCTCTGAAAGCTCTTATGACCTGA
Organism: Brassica oleracea var. oleracea; assembly: GCF_000695525.1. Taxonomy (NCBI): domain Eukaryota; kingdom Viridiplantae; phylum Streptophyta; class Magnoliopsida; order Brassicales; family Brassicaceae; genus Brassica; species Brassica oleracea. Next base: position 40,180,821 of record NC_027755.1, read on the forward strand.
AACCGTAACGAAAAACTTGAGTTAATCTTGTAAGAGATATCCCATATATCTCGAGAATATCTTCTATGATTTGAGTTCCTCTGTTTTAGGAATGTATAGTTATGGGATCACCTATGAGCTTTGTATATATAAGTCCTCATGTATAGTGTTAAAGAAATAATAATACAATCTTAACATGGTATCAGAGCATAAGATTACCCTAGAATTTTTTTTTTTTTTTCTCTCGGCCGCCACCTTCAAACTTCGTCTCCTTCGTTAAGCTTTAACAATGGCCGCTCCTCTTGCAGAAACTGTTCAAAACAACCAGAATCTACTCAACATCAATATGGTGAATATCACTAAGCTCACGACAACAAACTTCATGACCTGGAATCTCCAAGTCACTGCTCTCCTCGATGGTTACGACCTTGTAGGACATCTTGACGGATCCACGCCGGCACCGGAAGAAACCATCACCGTCAATGACGAAACTACTGTGAATCCAGCCTTCACCAAGTGGCGTCGTCAAGACCGCCTCATCTACAGTGCCCTGATTGGTACCTTGTCTCCATCGATTCAAGCAATGGTAACCAACACCAAGACATCTAACGATGTCTGGAAGTCACTCAGCACCACCTACGCCACGCCAACTCGAGGTCATATCCAACAGCTTCGTCTCCAACTCAAGCACTACACCAAAGGAGACAAGACCATTGACGACTACATGCGTGGTCTTACTACAAGGTTTGATCAGTTGGCTCTCCTTGGCAAGCCTCTAGATCTTGAGGATAAGATTGAATTCATTGTTGATGGTCTGCCCGAAGAGTATAAGACAGTCACTGATCAAGTCGAGGGTCGTGAGATCTCGCCTTCTATCATCGAGATCCATGAGAAGCTGATCAACAAGGAAGCAAAGATATTGGCGACCTCCACTCCTTCTGTCAACCCGGTGGTTCCAGTTACAGCGAACATGGCGACAACTCGCTCAAAGCCACATCAACAACGAGGCAACAACTCCAACTGGAACAACAATAACAACAACAAGCCAAACCAGTTCCAGAAGCAGGAGTACAAGCCGTCGAAAGGATACCAAGGTCGCTGCCAAATTTGTAGTGTCTTCGGTCACAGTGCCAGGCGTTGTCCCCAGATGCCACAGACGTCTCAACTTCAATACAACAACGTCAGCACTTCTCCCTTCCGTCCCTGGCAGCCACGAGCTAACCTTGCTCTCTCGGCTCCACACCCCTCTACAGCATGGCTTATGGATTCAGGTGCGACACACCACCTAACTAGTGATCTCCACAACATGTCGCTCACTCAACCATACTATGGTGATGACTCTGTGCTGATAGGAGATGGCTCTGGTCTCGCCATAACACACTCTGGTTCTATTACTCTGCCCTCAGCTACAAGAAACTTATCTCTGAACAATGTTCTCTGTGTGCTAAATATTAAAAAAAATCTCATTTCAGTCTATCGCTTATGTAATGCTAACCAAGTATCTGTTGAATTTTTTCCTGCATCCTTTCAGGTGAAGGATCTCAGCTCGGGGGCCCCGTTAATCCAAGGCAAGACCAAGGATGAGCTCTATGAGTGGCCAGCCAACCCTTCAACCCTTCAAGCCTTCTTTACTTCACCTGCACCCAAAAACAAACTGTCTGATTGGCATTACCGCCTAGGACATCCGTCTGCTTCTATTCTTAAAACTATTATTTCAAAATTCTCTTTACCTTTTACTCAATCTGTATCTCAAACTACTTTGTGTTCAGATTGTGCCATCAATAAAACTCATAAATTGCCTTTTAACCAAAGCTCTATTCTTTCCTCCCGACCCCTACAATATATATTCACAGACTTATGGAGTTCTCCAATAATCTCAGTTGATGGCTTTAAGTATTACCTTGTTCTTGTGGATCATTACAGCCGCTACACCTGGCTATATCCTCTCAAACTGAAGTCACAAGTCAAGGAAACTTTCACAGCGTTCAAACCTCTAGTGGAGAACCAATTCTCGACAAAGATAGGCACGCTGTACTCAGATAACGGCGGGGAATTTATTGCTCTCCGTCAACTCCTAACTGAAGCAGGCATCTCACATCTCACCTCTCCTCCGCATACTCCCGAACACAACGGGGTCTCTGAACGAAAGCACCGGCATATCGTCGAGACCGGTCTCACCTTACTCACCCACGCCCACATGCCAAAAACATACTGGTCCTATGCGTTCTCAACAGCAACTTACCTCATCAATCGTCAACCAACTCCAGTCCTTCACATGGATACTCCGATACATAAGCTTTTCGGGAATCACCCAAACTACAATAAGACTCGCGTCTTCGGGAGCCTCTGCTTCCCTTGGCTACGGCCGTATACGAGTCACAAGCTTGAGGATCGATCTACTCCCTGTGTCTTCATCGGATACTCTCAGACACAAAGCGCATATCTTTGTCTTCAACAGAACACTGGTCGCATTTATGTGTCTCGCCATGTCCGGTTTGATGAGCATGTCTTTCCTTTCAAAAAGACTACACCTTCTCCTCAAAGTACACAACCACCACCAACCTCCTCTTCATACCCAAATCCTCTCGTAACCACGATTCCTTTCACTCCTCACCCACCGAACCCACCTCAAACCACACCACAACCGTCACTCATGGAGCAAACGGGCACCTCGAGCTCTGATTCTCACTCGACGGAACAGGTTAATTCTTCAAATTCTTTGCCTAGTATTACTAACAGTGATAGTGTGAGTGCAGATCTTATACCAGGTGCCACCTCTGATGCGTCCACAACATCATCATCTCAACCGCCTCCTGCTCCTGCTGCAGCTCCTCCTGCCCCTGCTGCAGCTCCGCAACCTGAAAATAACCATCCCATGGTCACTCGCAGGAAGAATCAGATCACACGACCTAATCCTCGCTACAACTATTCCGCAGCTCTCTCCTCATCTGCTCCTGCTGAACCACGAACCGTAGCTCAAGCTTTGAAAGACAAACAATGGAGAGGGTCGATGTCAACTGAAATTGATGCCTTTACACGCAATGGTACATTCGAGCTTGTACCGCGACAACCTCACCAAAATGTTGTTGGTTGCAGATGGCTTTATACGAATAAGTATCATGCCAACGGCACTCACCGCTGTTGCAAATCGCGCCTAGTTGCAAAGGGATACAATCAACAGTTTGGTCGAGACTATGTTCAGACCTTCAGCCCTGTGATCAAGGCTACTACACTGCGTCTTGTTCTGGATATTGCCGTCAGCAATTCCTGGCCTATAAAGCAGCTAGACGTCAACAATGCTTTCTTGCAAGGGACGTTAACTGATGAGGTATACATGGATCAACCCCCAGGCTACGTTGATGTTGACAAACCGGATCATGTCTGGCGCCTCCACAAAGCAGTGTATGGTCTTAAACAAGCACCGCGAGCTTGGTATGTAGAACTACCCACCTTTCTACTCAGCTTGGGGTTTCGCAACTCATTAGCGGACACTTCTCTGTTCATCCTTTGCTCGGGAAATCAGTCCCTCTATGTTCTTATCTACGTTGATGATATCCTAGTCACCGGCAACTCTGCTGAAGGCATCAAACGGTTTTTGGGACTGATAGCCGAAAGGTTCTCAATCAAAGACCCAGAAGATCTAAACTACTTTCTTGGTATTGAGGCACATAGGTCTGCAAGTGGTCTTCATCTCAATCAAAGGAAGTACATACTAGACCTTCTGCAATGATATGACATGATGAATGCCAAACCTGTTACATCCCCGATGGCCTCTTCACCGAAACTGCATCTCCGCTCAGGCACTACTCTCTCTGACGCGACAAAGTATCGTCGACTAATAGGAAGTCTTCAGTACCTTCAATTTACCCGCCTCGACATTGCCTTCGCGGTCAACAAACTCTCACAGTTCATGCACATGCCCACGGAAGATCACTGGCAGGCTGCAAAAAGAATACTCCGGTACCTAGCTGGCACACCAACGCACGGCATCTTCTTCTCTGCACATAACAACATGGTTCTTCGGGCATACTCAGACTCGGACTGGGCTGGTGACTCCGATGATTACGTCTCCACCAACTCATACATCATCTACCTTGGCAAACACCCTGTTTCTTGGTCCTCAAGGAAACAAAATGGTGTTGCGAGATCTTCCACCGATGCTGAGTATCGAGCTGTGGCGAATGCGACTTCTGAAATAAACTGGATATGCAGTGTACTCTCTGAACTTGGCGTATCTCTACCATCTGCCCCAGTAATCTTTTGTGACAATGTAGGTGCCACATTCCTCTGTGCAAATCCTGTGTTTCACTCGCGCATGAAACACATAGCCCTCGATTATCATTTTGTGAGGAATTAGGTTCAACATGGCGCGCTATCGGTTGCTCATATTCATACTCGCGACCAACTGGCTGATGCGTTAACTAAACCGCTACCACGGTCAAGATTCGTGGAGCTAAGAGACAAGATTGGAGTGGTTTCACCGGCTCCATCTTGAGGGGGCGTGTAAGAGATATCCCATATATCTCGAGAATATCTTCTATGATTTGAGTTCCTCTGTTTTAGGAATGTATAGTTATGGGATCACCTATGAGCTTTGTATATATAAGTCCTCATGTATAGTGTTAAAGAAATAATAATACAATCTTAACAAAACTAACAAAATAAAAGGATGGCTTTCTCGAAAAGTGACAAGAACTGTACCGTTGATGGGATCAAACAAGTCACTGAACTTGTTGAATGATAAGTCAAGACTTTGGAGCCGAGGGAAGCTATGGAGCAAAGACAGATTTAGAGACTGGTTTTCTAACGCATAACTGGCGAGTATGAGGTCTTTAAGCGAGAGGTGGACTACGTGGCCACCGGTAGCGTCACTACACTTTACCCTTTCCCAGTGGCAGCAATCACTGCTAGGATCATCATGACTCCATGATTTCATCATGCTTTCTTCTTCTACTTCAAAACCATTCTTGAGATACGACTTGAGTTGCAGAAGACCCGTTCGTTCAGTTTCCAGACAACCCACACATCCTTTCATCTGGAGTTGAAGCATCAATGTTACTATCATGAACAACACCAAAGCCATCTGCTTCTTCTCCTTAACCCACCACCAATATCTCTCGTATGTTCTCATTATTGTTATCTTTTCCTGTGGTACACAAACTGAATTAGAAATTAGATAGATTGAATATTTGTCAGAGATAGGTCCCAATAACACCCCAGGACAAGTCCAAAACAAATCATAATGTCCCATGACTTTTTCACCATCCATCATGTTACACATTTTTGTTGACTTAATAAAAAATAAATATCAGCGTACAGGTTCAAGGGTCCACTCTAGGTTCTTTTCATAACATGACAACTCGAAACCAGAAATATAATTGGACCAACTTGGACGGATTCAATTTTGTTTCCATTAGCCAAAAATTTCTTCAAATCTACCTCCATAAGCCTACTTGAGTTCACATCATATGTAACTGTGCTGCGAAGCTTACCTTCAAGGTTAAGCAAAAGCAATTGAAAAAAGAGAAGTATATTGATTTATTAGAACTGTTTGACAGGAATATATCATGTATACAATGATCAATCTAAGGAGAATTCAAAATCTTTCATTCATCTATGCAATCATGACATGTGAGGTAGAAATTTGTAAAACTAATACCATTAATATTGTTTGGCCGGATTTTAAGATACATGACACGATCATAGGATCATCAGAATTTGTCCATATTCAAACATAATACAACACAAATAACACCAAACATGACAGCTTTTATACAAAGAGTAGTGTATATGGTAACAGTGTACCTTGGGATGACATACGGCATCAGTTGCAGGTGAAGCCATCCTTGAAGCGTTGAAGATGATGAACCAAGAGATCAACACGGTAAAACCATTCACGGGACCAGCGTGAGTCTTTGCAGAGAAACGCAAACAAAGCCAATGACGTGGAGATGTACACTGCACCACAAGTCCAATAAAACCACACCATCACCCTCTTCCTCTTCTTCTTCCTCTTTCCCCCTATTTGATTCACTTGGTTCTGTGACCTCTCCAGGTTGCAACTTTTATTGGTAGGAAGACCACAGAGAAGAGGATTACCTCTATAACTCGTTACATCAAAGGTGACAAGATGGCCTTTGAAAGGGATTTCACCAGAAAAATTGTTAAACGACACATCAAAGTATCCCAAGCTGTTGAGATCAGCTAGCAAAGGAGGGATGCTTCCACTCAGCTTATTATTAGACACATCAAGACTCTCTAACCCCTTCAGCTTGGAAAAGCTATCTGGTATGGATCCTGTGAGGCGGTTACTCGACAGATTCAGTGATCTGATACTCTGAAGATCACCAATCTCATCTGGAATTGAACCTAATAGCTCGTTGCTCGACAGATCCAGACCATGCATGTACCTAAGTATATCACCTTGATACGCCTCGTATCTGCTTTTAGTTAAAAAATCCACTATGGTTGCAGGCTTCGCTTGATAGCCATTCCTGACACTATCATCCAAGTTAAGATGTGATGCGTACTGACAGTTCCACAAAAATGTAATGTATGAGAGGTCAAAAACTGCAACGAGTGACGTGATACTACGCTCATAACCTTCAGCACCAAAAGACATGTTACTGAAGCATGATGGTATAGCGCCATTGAATCTGTTGTGAGATAAGTCTAGAAGACCAACTTCACTGAGCTGACATATCTTCTCAGAGATGTGAGTTTGAAAGCTGTTATTCCGTAGAAGAAGAACACGTAGCTTAGATGTAGATGTCTCGTCCACAGTGTTCAATACTATTCCTGAAAAATTGTTGTTCCGCAAATCAAGCACCTCTAGTGCTGCAGCGTTGAATATATTGACCGGAACTGAGCCTGTAAACTCATTGTTTTGTAGTCTCAGCTCTCTTAGAGATGGAAACTCACGTTCTTTGGTATCAAGCCAGAGAAGCTGTTGTGTGAGATGTCCATAACCTCAAGCCAACGACTCTGTAGTTGAAAAGGGAAAGGACCTTTTAGCTGGTTTCCGCTCATGTATAGGTAGGAAAGGCTTGACATCTTACCGATCCAAAGCGGAAGCATGCCGGAAAACATGTTATCTGATATATCCAAAAGGGTTAGCTTCTTTGACTTCAACAAACCCATTTCAAGACTCCCAGTGAAGTTGTTGCCATCAAGATAAAGGCCAACTAAACCAGTTAGATTTGCGTGGTTCGAGAATATTCCCCCTTGTAGTTGGTTGTTGGAGAGCTTTAGAACCTTGAGAGAGTAGCAACCACTTATAAACGGTTTAGGTAGCTGCCCATGTAGACCATTAGAAGACATGTCCAAGACTTGTAGACTTCTCATCTCGCCGATGGAAGAAGGAATGGTTCCTTGAAAGTGATTTGAAGAAAAGTTCATATACCTCAGGTGTGGAAACACAATCCCTATGTCTTCTTGAACTGAACCAGATATCATATTACTCGAGATATCCAGAACTTGCAAGCCATGAACAAGACTAGGTAGTTGAAGCTTTGTCAATGAGTTCCCGCTCAGTAGAATTGTCTGGAGCTTTGTATTGTTCTTCACAAGCCAGGTTGGGAATGTTCCTGTCAATTCGTTGTGAGAGAGATCGACGAAGCACAAGTCACGCTGATGCAGGAGAAAGCCGAGCATGTTAGTGCCGAGACTGCAGTTCGATAGATGCAAGATCTTCAACTGGAACGATGCAGCCCAAGAACTCTCGGTTTGAACTTGGATCGTACTGACTATTGATGATAATTTGAATACGGTGAGTCTTGTTTGATTGACCAGTGAGCTGAGGAAGAATGAACCGTTGAAGCTATTATCAAGAAGTGACAAATACTCAAGTGCCGATGGCAGACCAAACACAAAGGAAGACAGGTTTCCTTTCAATTGGTTGTTTGACAGATCAAGAGTTCGAAGACGGGTTAAGTTACCAAGACAATAAGGTATATCTGTCAAAGCATTGCTGCTCAAATCCAGCTCCCTCAGATTCATTAGTCTGCATATCCCTGAATAGCCTGAGATTAGTCAAATAAGAGAGTTAAAAAATCAGAATAATCATCAAATCCATCAATAAAAGGAGAATAGATAACAATAAGGAGCAGAAGCCATGGTACTCATTTGATCATCTTATGATCTCACAACATATCTATTTAGAAATTCCATTAGGAAGGTGTAGCTCTTCTGTTTAGACCAAGAAATCTATAAGATAATGAAGGATTGGTCAGAATATATCAAATGATTGAAATATTTCACCTTCGTGGGTCAAAGATAATCGGTTCCTTTTGAGATCCAAGACTTGCAAAGATGTAGGAATCACTAAACCTGCAGTTGGAAGAACATTCGGATGCATAAGTAAATAAAGATTTGTATGATCCACTTCCTGAACAATTCTAAATTGAAGCCTCTTCTCAGTTCTACTCTTAAGTGATATGAATCTAAAAAGATCCTTCAAACGCTTATGAAATATTCCAACTAGACAGGTTAGAACAGTTGTGGTGTTTACGTTAGAGCGAGCAAGTTTCTATATGTCAATAAATATCTTACCTAGGCCACGATCCAAATCTGTGAACTGATTGTCACTGAAATCCAGTTCTTGCAACTTTTTCAAATCTTTCAGTGCTGCGTGGGAAAAAAGAAACATTCTTATGAAAAATCCAGAATATATATGATTGTCTTCTCTAAGCAGTAAGTCTCTTCCTGCAAGAACAGTTTACGCACTTACCACCATGAGTAGATACCGTGTGGTTGAATCTATTGCCTCGTAATCTCAAAACTGCTAACTCTTGGAGATTTCCTAAACCTGGCGATCTCGAAAAACACAAGGTTAATCAGACAGTTGATATAAATGGATCAAACTCATGTACTAGTTGGTAACTTCCTTGCACTCTCGCTCTTACCTTTTAATTGAGAAAAATCTGAAAATAGATTGCAAGTAAGATCTAGTGTTCTCAGTTTCGCCTTACGATCCTCTGCACCAACAAACACATTATGATACCATAAGTGACGTCATAATTCAGAAGAGATAAGTGATTTTAAAAAGTTGGTAGCTAGCCACTCACTGTGACTAGCTTCAGAGTCGTTGACACCATTGAAACTGAGATCCAGTACTTCTAATTCTCTAAAACCGGCTAAACCTGCAACTCATTGTATCTTTTAGTTCTTGTTTTGTTCTGGAAAGACAAAACTAAATTAGGTTTTGTTAAGATATATATACCTTGACCAGACAAGAAGCTGAAACTGTTGTCCTTCAAGTTTAACACTTTCAAGTTTGTCATGTTTGCAAGTCCTGCCACAGACATCAAACACAAAAAGCCGTCAAGATCATCTCCTATTTACTTATACATACAAAGTTTTCTAAAAAGAAGAAATGCATAACCTTGAGGAGGGAAGACACCTTCCATATAATCAGACTCAAGATACAGAGTCCTAAGCGATGTAGCAGCACTTAGAAAAGGAACAATACTGTTGTCGAACATATTGTGGGAGAAATCTATGGTGATGAGCTTCTTTAGTGTCCCAAAGCTCTTATAACCTGGAAGCATAAATACAGAGAGCTAAAATTCTCTTTCGAGCAAAACATCGAACGCCTTATGTGCATTACATACTCTTTCGAGCATAAATTTTAGTGAGCTTTGATTATTTCGTGCCACTGGGCCAATGAATATGTATTTGGTTAAACCGGTTTAAGACTTAACCGTTTTCCTAATTAATGGTTGATTGCAAGTGGAAAATAAGAAATTTCAGTTATAAGGATGTTAAGACCGGTTTAAGGCTTAACCGTTATTTCTAATTATTGGTTTACTCACGTTGGAAAAATTAAGAAATTTCGGTTATTAAGATGTTACCATGGACGTGATCAGACAAACCAGTGAACCAGTTCCAAGAAAGGTTAAGGCTTTGGAGTTGAGGGAAACTATGGAACAAGGACAAGTTTAAAGACCGAGTTTCCGACTCAAACGCGACGGGTATCAGTCGACCAAGTGAGAGATCAACGACGTGGCCACCATTAGCGTCACTACACTTTACTCTCTCTCAAATGCAACAATCACCGTCACGAGTCCACGACTTGAGAATACTATCCTCTTCTCCTTCATCAAGTAGATTCTTGAGATACGACTTGAGTTGCAACAGACCCATCCGTTCAGTTTCAAGACAGCCAACACATCCTTTCATTTGGAACTGAAGCATCATTGTCATTGTAATGAAAACAAAAGCTACCTGCTTCTTCTCTTTAACCCACCACCATCTCCTCTCGTTTGTTCTCATAGTTTAATTTTTTTCTAAATGTTTTAGTTAGAAACTGAGGATTGTGTTCCAACTAGAGTTAAATAGCTTCGTAGAGTTGTAAGATGTGAATGTGAACATGACTACACAAGTCTAACGGAAAACTCAACCCATATTTGACTTTTGGGTTTATCTCCCACTATGAGAATAGACCATTGAGTGCATATTCATCACCTATTATTAGCTATCAGCCTCTATGAGGGGCCTTTGCTACACTCTGACATTTGTATCCATGTTTGCCTTTTTTAGATGAGTCGTTAAGAGTTTCAAACAGCACTAACTTTACCAAACATATCATTTTAGAACATAACAAGTCAAACAAAACAACTGATTCTAGAGGGAAATTAAACGGGAAAACATCATAATCATCATGACTGAATCTTGGACATTTTAGTAAGAACAGAAGAAGCTCTGGGTACAAAAGGGATCTTAAGCCTTGTCTTCTTCATCTTCTTCAATCTTAGGAGCCAAGTAGTAACGAATGTAACCCATCTCAGCCACCTTATACTCCACCACAACTGGCAGCTCCGACGATAAGCTGATCGTCACCGTGTCTGACAAAGGAGTCGCCTTTGTGAAGGAATTCATATACCTCAAGGCAAACGAGAGTGACACCGGCTCGTTCATCTCTATTACAATCGCATCTTCCGGCTGACAATATACAAAAAAAAAAACCTCAGCAAGTTGCTCCAATCAAAATCAGCCATAAATGATTGCTAGACATAGATAGACGGACATACCTTGTCAACAGTTGTGTTCTGTCTCAACACAATGTTAGCTGTCCCAATGTCACCAGCAGTAGAGAACTTAACCCCTTCTTTAGTCACAGATATCACAACTGAAAAACAATTACCATCAAAGTCACTACTATATCAGTCTCTCTCTATAGACCAACGTTCGAAAAAACCATTAAGCATTTTAAATGAGATTATTAATTAGTCAGGAGTCTAGTCAGATTATTTAAATGACTAATTGATTTCTTCAAAACACAACACAGATCAACAACAGAAGCAAATGAGAGTGTTACCAGTGTCACCGATGGTACTGAGATCTTTGCAGATTCTAGAGAACTCATTAGACGGCATCCTAACAATCGAATGATACTCAGCATCAGGTATCCCCAAATGCTCACTGTCTATATCCATCAGCTTCATCTCAAAATCTGCAATCTTGTCTTGCTCTGTAAAAAAAATAAACACCACAGTTAAAAAAAACCATCTCGTTTTTTTTTTCACTGGCGGCGGTAAAAAAAAAAACGCAAAAAAACTTACTGGGACTCTCGAACATGAAGGTGACGGTGTCGCCGCCGTCATCGGCTTTGATGGTGATGATGTCGTCGTTTCCGGCGCATTTGAGCATCTTCGACATGTTTCCGAGATTCATCCCCATGGAAAGGTTACGGTCGCAGCGGTAGTGCTCGAAGCCTTCGGATCTGAGCAGGAGGGAGACGAGCGCCACGTGGCTGGAGTCCATGGCTTGGAGGGAGAAGCCGGTGGTGGAGCAGTCGAAGTTGGCGTCGTTGACGAGATCCTTGATCGATTCGAGAACCTTCTTCAGGAGAGAGCCCTGCACGAGACGTAGCTCCAACATTTTCGGATTAATCAGAGCTTTTGGAATCCGAATCGATTGTCTAGGGTTTTGGGGAAGAAGAGTGATGAAGAAGCTGGGTTGTTTCGATTTTATAAGCTTTTTTTTATTTTCTGGCGGGATTTTGCAATTTTATGACATTTTCTTCCCGCCAACGCGTTAGTGGGAGGGTGTTTCTGTTATTGTAAAAGGTAAGAGGTTTGATTTGTAATTATTAAAAAGTTAAATTTTGTACGTTCGGTGAAAGTTTCGGGTTTTTCTTGCAAATATTCTAATGGCTCATGGCGGGAGTCGATCTCCCTCCTTTTACAGATTGGCGCCTCTTTATTAAGCCCAACCCATAACGATAAGCATCTGTTTGGACACAAGGATATTGGTATCCCTTTCGCGTCATAAACAAATCTACGATAAGAGTTTAGAAGCCTCTCTTCCAGTCAGCAGGTTTTGAAGAAAGACAATAATAAGTTCAAAACTTTGCGATAAACGATAAAGCTACGGCGAAGCTTTTCATACGAGAACCACCGATCGCCTCAAAACGCAGCGTATAATGGCTTCCTCTTCTTCTGAGCCACTTGAACTAATCGTCACCGTCGTCTCAGCGAAGCACCTGAAGAACGTCAACTGGCGCAACGGAGACCTGAAACCCTACGTCGTTCTGTACCTAGACTCGGATCACCGCCTCTCAACTCGCTCCGACGATTCGACTAAACCGGTGTGGAACGAGCGGATCACTCTTCCTCTCACCAGATCCGTCCACGAATCGGTCCTCAACGTCGAGATTTTTCATTCTAACTCGTCGGATCTGGGGAAAGCACTCGTCGGATCGGTTAGGTTTCCTCTGGTTCGATTGATTGACTCCGAGGGGGCGATTAACTCGCTCGAGCTTATCCGTCCCTCGGGTCGGACTCAAGGGAAGATTCGCTTGAAGCTCGAGATCAAGGAGCGGTTGATCCAACCTCAAAATTACTATTCTGCCCCTACTGGTTTACGGCCGATCCAACCTCAAAATTACTATTCTGCCCCTGAAGGAAACCGTTATTACTCCCCACCTCCAGCTCCGATCACCTCACCGTCTCCTCAGCGCGATTACAGAGACTTCTCACCTTATCCATACACCGATCACTACTATTCCAGATTCTACTACCCTCCTCCTCCTCCTCCGCCACGTTCTATGTACGATCGTGCCTCCAATTACAGCCTGCCACGTGTCCCATCTGCTCCGGTTGATCACAATCCTCTCCCTCCTCGGTTTCCCAACTACCCTCCACCGCCGCCATCAGCTCCCGTTGATGCTTTTCCGGTGAGCGAGGCTCCACAGCGCAGTGAGCCATCAGCTCCCGTCGATGCCTTTCCGGCAAACGAGCACAAGCTAGAAGCTCCACCTGTGGGTTCGAGATTCTCCAGTTACGGAGCGCCGAGTGGTCCATCGGCGCCAGTGGATTACTCTCCTTACGATCACAGGCAGTTGCAGAAGACGGTGGGCGGGCTGAGCTTGGAGGAAGAGAGAGCTGTTGCGGAGAGGTCTGAGAGCGAGTTTGGAGCTAGGCCGAGCAGCAGCTATGGCCGTGATTATCGCCGTGAATGCTAGGAGAGGAATGGAGTTTCATAAGTGTGTGATGTTATAAGGCTTTGTTATCATCGTAGTTACCCTCCATGTTGTGTGCTTATAGATCACCAAGTAATGGGTGATGGAAAGTATTATCCTTTGAGGATATAATATGTCTATATGTATTCGGTTTCTCTTATGTGTCTGAAGAACAGTTTAGAAGGTTGGCACCCTTTCTGTGCCTTTGTAAATGTTTCAAAAACATCTTCGGTATCTTATCTTCTTACAGCTTCTTTCTTGAATAAGGCTATTGTGCTCTTAGGGTTAACGTTCTAATGTGAATCTCTGTTCGTTTACTGTTTGAACCATGCTCAAATTAGGTGTGGTAGTATGCTCTGTCTCAGACATGAATCGTCATACGTCTTGCAGAGAATACTTTTGCAGGTTGGTTCAAGACTAAAGCAGAATAATCATGTGGATCCAATCCTTGTTTGGTGATTCCAGTGTGTGAGTTTTACTTCCTTATCCTTTCTTCTGTACATAATGAATGTCTGGAATATCTCTCTTGTGAATTGTAATATTGGAACCAATGTTCTCCTTGAATCAAATAAGAATTCATTGGGGGATATGGTTGGATTATTATTCTCATCACAGTACTGAAAAGATGTCTTCTCTCATCGTTTTCGGGTTAAATTGGTATGCATAGGGTTGGTGTTAAATCTATCCTGCTAGCAGTTTTGCCTTTTTTATTCTTTTCCCTATTGGCATTTTTGAAGCCTGTCATATATGTCAGTCAATCGCATGCCATTAGCATCTAATCACTTGACTTTATACTGCAAAAACTATTGTTCTGATCCCTATGGAATGTTCTCACATGTAATTAAATGCATCTTATATGCTTTCTCATATTCTTGTCCCCATTGCCCACCACTAAGTTGTTTTTTTTCTCCTTTTTTGTAGCCGCAGACTCGTGAAAAGAACCTGCCATACATAAAGGTACGTTTGTATTTGGCCTCTCCTGGAGTCAAAAAAATAACTTTTTCAGATTGTTTCGGTGCACACATGAGTGATCATCAAAAGAAGAATGATACCAAATGGTTGCTTCATAATAAAGAACCTTTTTCTTCATTTAAACAAAGGTTTATTCCCTCTGTGGACCGTAAGAGAAAAAAGGGACAAAAATTAAACTAAACCTAGCCTTCTCTTTTTGCTCTTGCCCATAGCTCTCTTTATAAATTTTGTAGATCCACTTTAACTACAGTTCTTTGTATTATAGGACCGGAAAGTTACACTTTTTACAAATTGTTTATGTGTCTATTTCTCGAGTGCTTAATCATGGCCTAAGTGTAATGATGTTATGAATACATCTAATCATGTCTTTTCACCTCTTTGCCTGAACTATTAGCACTAAATTTTTCAGCTTCATGCCCTTATATCTCTCTCAGTATCCTCATATTGTTTCCCTGTCTCTCACTCTCTCTTGTTATGTCAGCTACTGGAACAAAACGAATCAACACTACAACGGTTCAGAGAGATGCCTCAGCTAAGCAGACCGCAACCAAGGGACCTTATGGTGGTAAGAACCCCGGATGCACAACGAGCTGCGGATTGAGGTTACCAAGGAAAACAGAAGCCACAGCAGCCAGAATGATCAAGCATCTTGGCTGTAAATTTGCAAAAGGTTTGCGTCTGGTGGTGATGAGGAAGAAGAGGAAATCTCAACCGTCTAAGGTTTCTTCTTCTTCTTCCTCAGGGAGATCTCAGCCGTCGATCATGCCAATAAGCAATGACAGTCATAGATCAGAGGCTATAGAGGACTGCATAGAGTTCATCAACTCATCGTCCTCCTTCACCAGATCAAACTCTACTACTTCTTAAGTGTCATCTCTCTCAAATCCGTTGTCCCCGTTGTTCATTGTCTATATCTATTTGCTTATTTGTGAGAATATTACATGTAATGTCTATAAGTCTATGTGACTTTCTGTTGATGTGTACTATGGCAATAGTAAAGGTAAATATGTTAAATCAGTTATCATCGTCCGCTTGCTCTGTCTAGAAATGTTCACCTTTGATGTTCATAAACATTCAGTGAATGTTTAAATATCAGCATGTAACGTGATATTATCTACTAAAGGTAAACTAAAAAATAGTTTATCCTAACAGTTATATAATAACGTAGGGTGCAATTTAAAAAGGTCTATATGCACCTTCGATGAATGGGATACCTGAACCATACAATATATCATATAAGTGCGCGTGTGTTAACAATTTCATTAGCCTAAAATGACCAATCTATTTATACTGATGTTTTACCTAATTCTAGCATATCTTTAAATAGTAAATGATTGCAACTTATAGGTCGTGTTCAATTTGTTATAAAATATGTGTTGCGAGGTCTACTAAAAGTTGAAATTCCCACTAATAGCTATCAATAATATACTTCCAGTTGTTAATGTCGCTGGTCCACTAATATTCATGTTTGTATACGTAAATCTTATCTCAATCAAAATCAAATACATGTCGGCAAGGAAGTGTAGTGTCAAATGAATCTTGACCAGTTTGTTAATAAACATAAAGCCCAATTCATAAAAGCTCAAATCACAAAGCCCAAGCCCATGTTTAAAAACACTCCTCGCACCGGCAATCTTCCCGCCATGGATTCCGGCGTAGCCGCAAGCCTTTGTCTAACACATACCATCCCCTTCAGGGCTGATCTTAAAAATATAGTTAAAAGAGAGTAATATTGAAGCTGGAGATTTGAACATGGAGGAGGACGGTTACTCTTTCTCTCTACCTCGTTATTCTCGCTCAGATCCTCCCACGTTCCTCCTCCTTACGCTTACGCTTCGTCGCCGCTTTTCCTCTTCGGTGGAGATCTGATTCCCCACTACCCGATCGTACAGATTCGAAATCGAATCTACGCTCCGTGTTTCCCGCGATTATCGAGCTGATATAAAGTGTAATCATCTTCCTTATTCTCATCATTCGTATCTTCGATTCCGCGAATCGAGGGGGGGAGAGAACGAATCTGCGATTCTCCTCCAGGTACTCATCTACCTCTATGTCTATCTATACTCTCTTGCGTGTTGCGTGAATGCGTAAATCTCAATTAAGCTGCAGGAACTTTGAAGATATGACTGATGTGGAACGTGAAGCAATTGTTTGCGATGAATCAGAGCTGAATCGTTTCAGTGATAATGCTAGTAAAAGCCTTGTTAATCAACTTCATAGAGGCTTTAGTGAAAGGTAATATAATATGCTTAGGCTGAATGGTGTTAAGGAAAATTGAATAGAACTTTATTGGTTTTTTTCTGAAGGTTTCTCAGATGGAGACGGAGGTTTCTTCCCTTTGGTGGAGATAACAGACGTGGCCACGGTTCAGTGAAGCTTTCAGGACCTCTTGTTTCTGGAGCAGCTTACTGCGTCTCTTCCTGCAGCATGATAATCATGAACAAGATTGTTCTCTCCAGTTATAATTTCAACGCAGGAGTCTCTTTGATGTTGTATCAAGTAAGATATATTGATTGACCCATGAGCTTTGATATCCTTGGCAGTTATGATGATTTGAGAAAAGTATATATGCTTTGGTGTTATCAGAACTTGATCAGCTGTTTGGTGGTAGCTCTACTAAAACTCTCTGGAGTGGTTTCAGTAGAAAGATTTAACTGGAAGTTGATCAGAGTTTGGATGCCTGTTAATGTTATTTTTGTGGGCATGCTCATCTCGGGAATGTACAGGTAAGGTTTCAACATTTTTGAGGAGACTAATTGGTATTTAAAAGAATCTGTTGTAGTGCCTGAGACTTATGTAACATTACGTTTCTTTTTTCCAGTTTGAAATACATAAACGTTGCTATGGTGACTATTCTGAAAAATGCAACGAATATTATTACTGCGGTAGGAGAGTTATACATGTTCCGAAAAAGGCAGAACAACAAGGTTTGGGCTGCAATGTTCATGATGGTAAGCTAAATCGCACATCTTTGAAGCTTGGAGAAAATCTTTAAGACTCCAGTTAGTTTCTGTAGCAACCTCTGTCTGATGTCATAGTGATACCAACTAAGAGTTTTCAATGTAGATCATCTCTGCAATCAGCGGAGGCATCACGGATCTGACTTTCAACGCGTTAGGGTACACGTGTCAGACTGCCAACTGCGTTCTAACCGCAAGTTATTCAGTAAGTTCACGCTTATGAAACAAGTAACAAGATTCACACACATTCTATAACGATGATCTTGTTCAACTCTATGGTCACAGCTTACTCTGCGCCGAGTCATGGACAAAGCAAAACAATCCACAAAATCAGGATCCCTTAATGAGGTGTCAATGGTGCTGCTTAATAATCTCTTGTCACTACCTTTTGGCATCATCTTGATCATCTTACTGGGTGAATGGAGATATGTAATAAGCACGTAAGAACTATTAAAATAGACCTACACTTGTCCAGAAATTTAGTATCTTGTCATTTTTTTTTAATCCTTACATTTTTGTTGGTGTTTTACACTTTGGCAGGGATGTGACACAAGATACAATGTTTTGGGTAGCCGCAACAGCAAGCGGCTTCCTCGGTTTGGCCATCAGCTTCACTTCGATGTGGTTCTTGCATCAAACTGGACCCACAACATACAGGTATCTCTCTTTCCCACTACGGAAAGAAACGTTGCCTTGTAAATATTTTCGTGAGTGGGTTATAACGGTATGGCGTTCTTTGTATTATGTGACCAGTTTGGTGGGTTCACTAAACAAGGTTCCGATATCATTATCTGGTCTTGTACTCTTCGATGTCCCTCTCAGTCTCCCAAATTTGTTCAGCATACTTTTTGGTAAATAAAACTGTTCTGCTCCACTTATATGCTCTCTTTTTCTTTGGTGGTTAAGGTGGGAAAGAATCAATTGGTGTATATTGATTTTGGTTTTGCAGGTTTATTTGCTGGTGTTGTCTTTGCCAGAGACAAAATGTCATAATCGTGTTTCCAAGCCAAAGTACAACTCGTTGCAGAGGCTGGAGACAATTTTTTTTTTTTTGAAACAGAGAAGAGAAAGGCTTCTCGAACTGTAACTAATAGTTCCAACTTTGGATACATTTTTCTTATACAAGGCAGAAACATAGAGGTTTATTTTCAGTTTTGAGAGCTTACTTTAACGTATCAACCATAAATTGTACATGGAGAATGGATAAGTAATCCATACATTCGACTTGAATGGTTGTTGAAGACTCTTTAGTATATTTAAGCTTTCTGATCCGTTTACCTCAAAAGATTTGGGGTTTGTTCTGATGCGACTACTGCACTCCAAATTTGTTAAACCAGTAATAAACAAATTATAGCCTCAGTGCGTAAACTGGTGAGAAACTGACAGACGCATGGTTGTCCACGTAAAAGGACATGTCCGTGACGGTATGGACTACTTCAAGGAGATATGCCCACATGACATGAGTTTTGTAAAAAGAAACACACTGTACATTTAGACAATTGTTGTGGCTCTTTTCTATTGGGTTGTGTTACTGTTACGGTGGAGGATCTAGAGGGAAACACGTCTCATCACCACCGGTGTTCCAAAGGAAATGTGCGTAGTTAGCAGAGTAAAATGAGTTTGTTGGATCAGCAGAGATCGCTTCCAAGAACGTTTCCTCTGCTCTCCCTATATCGTTCCTTGCTTTCCACAGAAACGTCGCGTATTTATTCAGCGCCTCCGCGTCCGTTGGCTCTGCTTCTGCCGCTCTCTTGAAATACTTTTCCGCTCTGTATTCAGACCCAAACAACAATAAGAGGCCACGTTAGAATGTGACAAAGATCTAGCACAGGTGTGGTTTTGTTCATTAGGGTAGTGAGATAAGAATATATATAAAAGGGTAAGTGAGAATTGGTTCTGGTTATAGAACGTGACAGGTGCATCAAATCAAAGTTGTCGGCAATGAAAACGCTATTGAATTATGGGTCATGGGTAAAATGTACTTTCTGTTGACCTTTTTCATCAAAATATCTTTAGGTTTTAATTTTTAAATAGTATTGAACTATTTGCAAGCAAATGCGCATTTTAGCGATTAGTACCTAGGAACACTTAATGTGACACCGATGTAATTAACAACTTGTGAGAGCAAAAAGTTATTAACAAATCAGTTTTTACTTTGTAGTATTTTGGTTCTTGGAGGAGAAGTAATTATCAGAACTTCACCATATCTCCACTATCAACCAAGTTTTAAAAAATCTTTTATTTGTTGGGAACCCTGAACCCTTTTTTTTTTTAACACAAGAGCGACATTGTTTTATTTTATTCTGAAAATGGAGATGTGGAATTTTCTATCTACTAGTTGTCTTCTTTCCCTTAAGTGGTAAGAGAGAACTGGTTCACACATTTTAAGCCTATCCGATTGGTTCTTATAGTGATTTGATTATGACAACTTGTTAGCTAAAACACCTTATATATCTCCTTAATCCCCTAAACAATACCTATCATTCCATGACATACGTCTACTTGTGACTATAAGTATCAACTTTTCAACATGTAAAACGCAAGATTTGCATGCAAGAGTCTAAAACAAATATCTACACACTCTAATCATGATCTAAACAAGAACAAAATCAATAATATATTTTAAATCACACTATCATTATAATACGATGGTTAAATGTTAATTACCTGTCGTAGTCATGAATGATTAAGTAAAGAAATTGAGCGTAATTAGTGAGAAGGAGAACGTTATCAGGCTGCTGAGACAATCCCGTTTGGTACAGAAGCTCCGTCTTGAAGTAGTCCATGGACTCTTCAGCTTCGACTCGTGCCTCCACCGGAGACACCATCTGCTTCATCGTCTCGTGATCCAACGTTTCCATTTTCTCCGACTCCTCCCAGATCGAGTTCCAAAGTTTAATCTCTTCTTGTCCCGACACAGATACGTCTGAATCCGAAGTTGAAAACTGAGGTAGCATTCTGAACTTGTCAGACCCATCGCCGTCTGTTCCGCTTTGTACCGTCGGGATGTTGTTCCCACCGCTGCCGCCGCCGGTGGGAGAAGAAACAGAGAAGGTCTTGATCACTGAGGAGTCTAGCTTCTCATGGGGCCTGAGGCAAAAAAATATATTTAAGTCTCTATACTAATATTTTATTAAAAATTTCTGATAGATATTTTTTCAAAAAGTTATAAGCATATCTATAAATAAATTTGTGACAAAATAAAAATATTTTCGAATAAATAAAATTTTCACCCCTTTTCTTATTTTTATGATGTAAAAATAAATATTTTTTTAAAGAAAATCGGACTCTCACTTATTAAAAAATAAGGGGTTATGGGTGGTGGCACTGTATGTCCCCTTATCTAAGCCAGCATTTGTCTCAGTCGTATCGAAACTCAAAGATACGGCAGCTAAGGCGGAGTTTGTGCCGATAGAGTAAACCGTGAAGTTGGCTAGGAGGATCATAACAGAGACCATCAACGTA
Organism: Brassica oleracea var. oleracea; assembly: GCF_000695525.1. Classification (NCBI taxonomy): domain Eukaryota; kingdom Viridiplantae; phylum Streptophyta; class Magnoliopsida; order Brassicales; family Brassicaceae; genus Brassica; species Brassica oleracea. The sequence goes on from NC_027755.1 coordinate 40,201,659, forward strand.
GGAGTGGTAGAGAAAACTTGTTGGAACAACCAAACGAACGATGCATGCATCTCTTTCCTCACGCGAAGGAGGACACCTTGGAGATCTTCGAAGAGGAGAAGCTCTCTCATGTGTAATGTGAAGCTCTGGAGTTCACGGATCATGAACACCATAGAAGAGAAGGCTCTATTCATAGCTGATGATTCACCGACTTGTTTGATAACTTCTTCTTCTTCTTCCATCTTTAGTTTTCTCTTTATGATACGAAGCGAGAGAGGAAGTTCGACACTGTTTGCTTTCCTCTCGATGGTCGACATTTGGACCGTCTCATGCCAAGGTGGTTTCATTGTGTCCATTACAGTGAAGTCATGACTTCCAAAAATGTCGCTGTCCTCTTCGTTGGAGACTTGGAACTTGAGAGAAAGCTCTTGCATCTTTTTTGAAAACTCCTCCTCTGAGAAGGGATCGACGCTTGTGATAAAAGCTCTGGGAAGCAAGTGAGTTTTGGTGTGTCTCGATGATTCCCAGAGCTCACAGGACAGAGAGCGTCCGTTGTTGCCGATGCTACGTCGTTTTGAAAGAGATGAAACGGTGGAGGAAGATAGGGTTTGAGAGAGGGAAGAGGAGTGATGAGCTACACATTGATGCAAAGTTGAGGTTGTAGCTATTTTCATGCCCATTTTGGAAAAAAAATATCTTCAGAATATTTACCTTGTCGATTATATAGTTTAGCAATAACAAAAAACAAAAGTGGAGAAAAACAGAGCAGAAGCTGGAGGCTACTTTCTTCTTCCTCACGCACTCTATCAATGTGTTTTGTTGGAAGGAAACAAATAAAAACTCGAGAGAGATAACCCTGAAGTGGAGCTTGAGGCAGATGATTCAGTTTAGAAGGCGAGCTGCTCTTTTTATACAAAATAGCCAACAAGATTTATCAAACTATGAAAAAATATATTTTTTTCTAAAAATAGCATGTGAAATAGTTTACGTAGAATAGTCAACGAAATATCGTAGAGGAGCATTGGAGAAACCGGTAACAAATAAATTACGTGACATCCCAACTTTTAAAGATTTAAAAAAAAAATCAACTAGGAGAAATACTCTTTAGATTTTACTAAATCATGTTTTATGACAAAACTACCACACATATTTTTTATTATAAAAAATAACATTAATTCAAAGTAAATATATAATTTTGTTTTATATTTGAGTTTGAGATTAGTGATTATGATTTAAAGTTTAGTATTAAAAGGGTAAATTGGGATTAGTGTATAGAATTTAGAGTGAGTCTTTACATCACACTATTCTGTGGTATACATGTGTTATAATTGACTGCTTAGTTGTTTCTAATAGTAGAAAATGAAATAAGTTTACGTGATGGTGATACGATGCTATGGCCAAAATTCACACATCGTTGAAAGGGAGAACTAGAGAGTAGAGAGAGACTGGCAGAAGCATCGACTCGACAAAAGCCACGTTGATAAGATATCTTTTGTACATATGAGAATTACACTCACACACAAACTTTTTAGAAACATAAATACATGTACATACACTTTTGACTTTTAACACATTTTCACTAAAGCTAATGTCTCTTCCCTCATATCTATGGACATATTCCTTTTCAGAGCTCTTCAGAGAAAAGTGTACGAAGGAGATAGAAATAAAATATCTTACACCACTTAAGTCTTTGTCCGATTCCCACCTCGTCTTATTGAACAACTTAACATCAAGTAAATATAGACAATTAAAGGTGTTGAAGTCGTAAATAAATTAGAAATCTTGAAGCATTATAGAGAAATTATATCTTCCATAAATGTTGGGGGTGGATTTACATCCTCCCTCAAAGCCCATTAGACAATGAGCTAGGCCCACTTTGTTAGAAAACCCTAGACATCTTCCTAGACATCTTCTTTCTATAAATAAGGAACTATCTCCTTATGAGAAAGAATCTTCTCCTCTTCTTAGACTTGAGAAAAACATATTTTCATAGAGATTTTGTATTCTAAGGTTCACTTTACCTTTGTAATGAACCTTTATTCAATGAAATCTCTTTTATGTTCTTTTCCCATTTGATTCAATCTCAAGATTTCTCCTAAACCTCAAGAATCTAATCATTCAACTTAGATTCTTTTATTGTATTGATTCAACAAACATCACCAGCATAAACACCATTTTTGGATCAAACAATAAATAGTAACCAAAGTGATCAGAGCATACAAGGTGAGGAAAACATCTAACTAAATTGATCAAATTTTGTTTTCGTCTGGTAATATGTCAAAATCTACTAGAGTACTGAAGAGTATCAGAAAGTAACTGAAAAATTTACAAAAAAAAAAAAAACAAGTCAAGTTTTTTATTGATTAAAGATCTTAAGATTATAAATGGGATTTAGTTCCTAACTTTGATTTGTATCTTTTATTAGTACAACAAAATAGCTTTATAAAGATTTTGAAAATCTCCTTGTCTGGTATATATAAATACAAGTCTGCCAAAATTCAATAAATCATTTGGACTTATATGAAACGTAAAAGAATATAATATAAAACATTTTTTTAAAATAAGTACAATTCCTACCGACATAGAAAAGAAACAAAATTTTAGTTTCGACAGTTACTATAATATCTCTCACGCTCTTTCTTAAATTAGATATGTAAACTGCAACTCATAAATACCTAATTTATAAGGTTCTTCTAAGAAACATTAAATCATCCATTTCACTTAGAAACTAAAAGGGATGTGATGATGTTTTATAAACTTTGTTACATCTGTTATGAATGAATAATATATTTCTGACGCATATGAGCAGAGCAAGCATGTTGGATCAGAGGCTATACTAAGGGAAGACTCATTGTACATATATATATAATATGTTCTTAGGGAAAGTGGCCTAATTTGCTTGAGATATTCTTAGGAGTTTTCGGGTGCCTTTACCAAAGAAACGCTGTGTGAGTTGGCTAAAAGAAAACCCGCTTCACAACTTCCCCTGGTTAAGCCTCATTTTTGTGCTACCGAGGAACAAGGGAAAAAAACTATACGTCCTGACCACCCACAGCTAATGGGCCACCCAAGCCCGCTCTCTCGGCCTGTGGGCCCCATCCCATCTGACGGTCGGTTTGTTAATTTTCCAAGGCTCGAAATCATTGTTTACTGACCCTGCAATCACCATCCGACCTTTCCCCGGGCTTTGGCCTCATTCACACGGTATCGTGAATGACTTCCCGATAGGTCACCCATCTTTCCACTACTCCAGCTCAAGCACGCTTAACTCTGGAGTTCTAAACGGATGTGTGACGGAAAAGGTAAGTCAATTTTGGTGATATAGGTAGTCAAATCAATTCTCTTAAGCCTTTTCACATATCACAACTCGGGATGTTACAATTCACTCTCTTTCAAAGAACGCAACGTCTTCGTTGCGGCCCACGACAGGTCTCAAGACGCCTCTCAGGTCAGAACTGAGATTGCTAACCAGCTCTGATACCACTTATAACGCCCCGACCGCCCACAACTAATGGGCCACCCAAGCCCGCTCTCTCGGCCCGTGGGCCCCATCCCATCTGACGGTCGGTCCGTTAATTTTCCAAAGCTCGAAATCATTGTTTACTGACCCTGCAATCACCA
>NC_027755.1:40205367-40257210 GCF_000695525.1 Brassica oleracea var. oleracea
TTTCCACTACTCCAGCTCAAACACGCTTAACTCTGGAGTTCTAAACGGATGTGTGACGGAAAAGGTAAGTCAACTTTGGTGACATAGGTAGCCAAATCAATTCTCTTAAGCCTTTTCACATATCACAACTCGGGATGTTACAAAAACTCTTAACATTACTAAAGGTGATCGGTTCCAAGGGACTGCATGCACTAATTTATATATAATGCTAATTAATTTATAGTACTAAATCTGGACAATGCTAAAACAAAAGTGTATAGAAGTTGAAAAGAATTTTTCGACATTGCTCATTCTTTATCTTGACTTAAAGAGTTATGAGTGTAGCTATATTTAAATATTAAACTAATTAAAAAAAAAACAGAAGTATGAAAATATATACGGCATAGCTACCAATACTTATTGGCAATGAAGACGGTGTTAATATAGACTAATGCTAACAATTATCATACATACACAAATGTGAAAATTAAATTCACAAGCAAGAACAATGTCGTCATGGATGGAGGATTGCCGAGCAATAGAAGGTAGTGAAGTGGTGATAGCACACTCAGGTAGAACGGATGTGTTGATATCAAGATTTGGAGAGAATCTCAAGGGAGGAATCTCTGTGACTGGCTTGGAGGAGAGATGGACCATAGATGATATGGCATTCGACGTGCCTGGCCTCTCCATCGATTGTTTTATTTCTCCTAAGGAGATGAAGATGGATTTTTACCACCAAGATGGTCCAAAAACGTTTCCGGAGTTATTAGATGAGCGGCAAAAATTGTAAAATAAAAAAACGTCACAAGAATTAGTATAGAAAATTGTATAAGGGTGATTTTAATATCAAAACGCTTATGGTCAAAACGTTTATGGTCAGGGCTCTGTCTGTTGACTATCTTGACATACTACAACCAGCTGCTTTACAAATAATAGATTTACGCAAACTTGGGAATCAATCAAAAAGACTACATTACGTGTAAAATGTCCAAAACTCATGTAATTCTTCTTTTACCAAAAAAAAAAAAAAACTCATGTAATTCTATTACATATTGTTCATATGAATCATATCAAACGTTACATACCTAAGAAATAAGAGTTTTCTCATATTATGCATGTGTTAGAACACGAAACCACATTGCTACCGATGCATACAATTGAGCAACGTGTTTATGTTACATTCAGGTTTATTACGGGCTTCCAACTTAAAACCAATTGGTGATTAGTGGATTGGCACTAACTCTTTATATATTATTTAATGTCCCTTAGAATTCCCGATGTGGAATATATATCCCTAATAGTTTATTACATGATTTATCTGTAGTAGAATATATAAGCATACTATTCTACTATGCCTTGTATGGCTTACAAAACTTTGAAAGATATTTGTTTGTAATATAAATATACTTCCATATGAATCTTTCTCATATTCCAAACATCAAATCAACACTCGTTAAAGGAAGAAAAAAATCGAAGAAAGCTTAGCAATCCAAGGGAACAAAAGACCACACACAACTCCGAGATCCGCGCTTGGCCTATCTGGTGAACTTCTTCTGGAACTGTGTGAGGACCGGGTAGATATTCTCAAAGGCTTTGTAGGTCTCCTCTCTCTTCTTGGCTCCAGTGATAGCAATCTTTCCAGACACAAAGATTAGTAGCACAATCTGTGCTCCTTTCATTCCTTTCATCCCTCTGATCCTGTAAATAAGACCCGGAAACATCTCCGGCTCGTAGCTTGCGAAAGCGTGGTGATAGTAGGCAAGACCTTCAAGCCATATAGGAAACTTCACATCACAAGAAGCTACGATGTTCTGAATCTTGAAATCTTTGAACTTTGCTTGGAATCCAAGTTTCTGAATTATATATCCTAGCTTACTTCCTAGCCGCGCGCCAGCTTGGAGGAGTCTTCGGTCTTGGCTCCGGTACAGACCATTCTTCCCGAGGCAAATATCAACGCTGTGGTCTTCGGTTCCCTTATCCTCATGATCACAGCAGCAAAACGTTTAGGGTTATATTCGGCGTTACGTGCTTGCAAAGCTATCGCTTTTAGGTCAAGCTTGCAGTCCAAGTTAACTGTAGAGACGATGTTTTGAAGAGTGGGAACGATCCCTGAAGGATGATTGATAAGGTCCACTGGTTCACTACTCCCTTCAAAATCTTGATCACTCATTCTCCACGATCAAATTCAAAATTCAATGTCTTGGTTCTTCCTACGTACACGAAATACAGGGTTTCGTAGAAACCGAAAAGATTAGAAACGATGAAGCTTTTTAAGACAAAGATTTGATAACCGGGGAGATTGGTGTTCACACAAGGAGACTGGTTTCGTTCTCTCGCTTAAAGCTCAGAGAGGTTTTTGATTTGTGAGAGGCCACCGACTTGCGTTTTGGAATTGGAACCTTATAGAGTTGTATACCGAGGGTGTTTCAGCGTAATCAAGAGTTTTTTCCTTTTTATAAACTCATTTTCCTATTTCTAATAAATATATACTGAACAATGAACATATCTGTCAAATTCATTAAGCAGCTACTTTTTATTCTGTGAATAAAAAATACCTACTTTTTTTTTATTCCAACGAAAAATTATGCACATATATGACTTTATTTTAACGATTCTCTAGTATCCAACTGAATTACTGATGTACGGAAAACCTCCAACGAAATTTGACAAAGCTTAATCGAATTTTAGCCACATTATTGGATGTTTCACGATATTTTTTCATTATTGAATGACTGATGTACGGGTCTCTCTCATTAGTCATGTTCTTATCAAATAACACGAATAGACCTAGTTGATCTATCAACCCACCCAAAGACATATTGATTTTGAGTCAATGGGCTTCTGACTCTTTTTCCACACAAAATAAACATTTCCAGTCAAAATAACAGAGTTAATAAAATACTTTTACAGTCTCATACTAATAATAGGACGAAAAGAGGATTGAACATTCGTATTTAGCAGTTCAGCGTGGAACAAGACTGCTTGATTATTTATGATCCGTCTCCCCTAAACTTCGAATGTAAATTTAATCTGTCCGTGATATCATCACACAAGAACTGTCATGATTGTTGATAATTTATTTACATGCTAGGCGGTTTTTGTTGTCGTTATTGATGGGTGATTCGTAAATAATTCTCCAACGGTAAATTCTTTCTTGAACCAAATAAGATAAAGTCGGTCGAGAAGAGTCTTGTAAGTTCTACATTCTCTGTTATAATCAAATGATTAAAAAAAACTGTCCATTGTGAAATCAATCTAAAGAGTAGTAATTAAACAATATCCGAAATATAAGTTTTTTTTGTAGTAATTAAACATATCCGAAATATAAGTTTTTTTTTTTGTAGTAATTAAACATATACTAAACCGAACAAATAAACAAGCCGAAATTCATTAAATAAAATACTAAACCCGAATTCCTCTCACATCTGATGTGTTTGTTCCCCCCCTTGTCTTTGCGAGAGTAGCTAACCTAAAACGGTAACGCAAACGGGTCCAGCCACTAGCTCCAGCGGGTTCTTTGGGCTTTGGATAGGGCAAGGCCTTGACCACCAGTGTGCAGCCTCCTAGGTCAGATCCAGACAGCTGAACCGCACGGTGGTTGGAGCCTGGTCCGTAGAAATATACGAGGGCACGGCTGATAAAAAAAAAAAAAAAGATGGTTACTAAGCGAATTGGGTTTTGTAACAAAACTGGAGAAAGGTTCTAACTTCTAACCTGTTGAGAAGGAAAACATCGGTAATCTCGCCACATGTGGAGAAATGGTTACTCAAAGCATTCTTGATATCATCTCTAGGAAGAGAAGTGGCATATCCAGTCACGGATACGCCTTCGCTACTGCAAGAGTAAAAAAAACTGCATTGTATTAACACAACTTGCGTAAGTAAGAAAATGTGAATAGCATAAATAATAACTTACCTGTTTCTCATATCATGTGCAACGTGCCTAGCAGCGAGTACATCAGTACTCAACCCAGTGCTGAGGTCACTGAGTCCTGGAGGCAAACTCGTAACGACAATCTTCTTTCCTCCAATATCACTTCCATCGAGTTGCAAGGCTTTGTCTCCTGCGCCTTCTCCACGCAGGATAACAATGCACGACCTCTGGAGCTCATTTGTTACTGGATCGCTGCGAATCTGGATGTTGTGGACTTCTCCACATGCCTTGAAAAGACTCTCCAAAGCCCGGTAGAGTTCAATGGGTTGAAGGGAAGTGTCGTACCCTTCAACACCGATCCTTATCCTGAATTTTTAAATAGAACCAATTAGCAAACACATTTGAAAGTGAAGTTATTTTATTTCTCTTTTATTAGCAGGTCGAACAAAAAACCAAAGATTCAAACAACGAAGGCCTAGCTACTACAATCAAAACGACCAAGAACATCAAGCAGAGAATAAAATAAAAAATTAAAGCAGTGGTTGGAATCAGACTTCTCACTTCAAACTAGCCACAGCATGTCATTCAGAATCATAAATATATACACATATATTAGCTAGACAAAAGCTGGATATTCCCAAGAATATAGCTATTCAATTTAAACCAAATAATAGAAAATTTATTGGTATCAACATTACACAAAAATGGTTTTTTTTACACAAAAACCAATGGTTTTTTTGTTCGACCTGCTAATTATCTATCAACATTACACAACAACAAAAAAACAGAAATTTATTTTCACCTGCTTTTGACGTAATCATAGTACGACTTCACGACCTCTAGATGTGCATCAGCGGAGAACGGCCTCTTCCACTAAAATTATTAAAAAAAATGTAATTAGAATCCTTTAAAAAGTATATACATATGTATTATTAATTTAAAAAGTACAATCGCCGACAAAAAAACAAGAACAAAAGAGTTAGGAGAAGGTTTGTGTAAGAGAGATAGAGAAGAAACATGCACTAAGTTTGGGAAGAAACATGCACTAAGTCTTTGAAGCTCTGAACAATAATCAAAAGCAAAGAAGGAGAGGGCCAAAGTGACGACGCGTTAGATGCGCGGAGAAGAAAAAACTCACCGTGAACGGAGCAGAAACCCGAGGAGAGGATCTGGATCTCTCCATCGACTCCTTGACAAAATTGGCGAGAGGAGATCCTTCCATGGACGATAAGATCGATGCTTTTGTCTCTACGGATTTTAGGAAGAATATCTTATTTTCTGACTCAAACTTTCAGGGACTTTATACTTTTTTTTTTTTTTGTCATTTAAAGGTTATTATTAATATAAATTTATAGTTAAAGCGAAAACATTCTTTTTTCTTTTTGTACTTTGGAAAAAAGATAGTGGATGGTATTTGTGGTAAAATTCTAAAGAGTCGTGTAGAGAAAATGAAGTTTTTTTTGGAAAGAGAAATGTAAAACGCAAATATATATTTTTGTAGGTTGAAGAAAAATATATTGGAGAGCTTTTCTTGTAAAATAGTGGTTAGAGAAAATTAAAGTCTTTTGAAGAAGTAAAAGAAAAGTAAAAAAGCTAAAGAGTGAAAAGTTTTAAGAGGTAAAATAAATGTAAAATGTGAATTATCAATTTTCGTATGTTGAAAGTTAGTTTTTACGGTAAAAGTTTTCACGAAAAAAAGCTAAATTTATCTATTTGGGTACGTTTATGTAATGGAAAGCAAATAAAATAGGAATGGGTATACTAAGTTTAAAAAAAAAAAATATTTCGAACGTTGTAAACAAAAGTTTTCTTTTTCTACAATTAAACTAAAATCCAATTATTTATTTGGGTACGTTGAATATATGTGACGGAGAGCAAAAAGAGTGGGTATACAAGTTAAAAAATTATCTATTTCGGACGTTGAAAAAAGAGTTTTCTTCTTCTACAATTAAACTAAAACCGAAATTTGTACTACCCAATAGTGATTAAAATCTGACTAGTGATAAAGTTAAAAAAAAAATTTGGGTAATTTAATAGAATTGAGTGGAATTTAAATCTACACATAAATCCACTGTTATCGGATTGAGTATTTGGTAAATAAAAATTTAAATCCATTGAAAATCCTTGGTATTCAATATTTTTTAGATTTAGTTAGAATTCAGTTATCGTGAATTTTAATAGAATTCAATGTATCTTTTTGACTAAAACAAATCTACTTTTTTCATCAAGACTTTGAAGAAAATGAGACTTGGATATCTTTTCCATCAAATTACTTGCATACTTCGATTCCAATATTTATTCCAATTACCCAATACAATAATGGGTCATTTAATTAAATCATAACTAATTAAAAAATTGTAACTGATCCTTAATATGAGTCAATTTGTAACTGATCCTTAATATGAGTCTTTCCTCACCGACTACAAAAGAGTTTTTGGGGATACGTGTCATACGTGTCAGCAAATAAGCGAGGAAAGGTGGGTTTTTTTTCTTACTCTCTATCTTTTCTTTCTTTGTTTATTTATTTTTTTCTTTGTTTTTTCTTTATTTATTCGTTACACTCAGTTTGATGTTTCAAAGTTCTAACAAACCGAAGATAACATAAGTTCACATGTGGATCTCACGTATTCTACAGATATCCCTACAAATATCGCTAATATGATGGGTGTTCGAACTAAATTAGTGATAGACAAATGCATCAACAAGTGAAAGCTGATTTGGTTGAACATATATGACGTAAATTTGGACGTGATGAAGACGACAACTGAGCTCGAATATCATTTATTTTACTAATCTTTGTTTTTATGTTTTCTTATTTTAAAACCTATGTTGAAAATTTTATCTTTTGATACATTTTATTAAATAAATAAATTTTATCTTGTAATTTTTTTTTTTTAACTCTTAATTTAAAAATCCATCATTGGAGGCACAAAATTGAACAGTTTCTTAACAGGCTTTCTTAGCTCTATTTAAGTACATTTATATATTTAAATAATCTTTAAGAAACACTAATGGGTTTATGTGGATAATCATGCTCTATTATTATTGGTAAAACTCTTTAAGAGGTTCTTAAAGAAGAAAAATATTATATTAATGTATTTATTTTTTATTTTTCTTTATAAAACAGAACCAATTAATATATGACACATATGTGTGTCAGAATAGGAACCGTTTCTTAAAATTACTAATTAAGAACCTTTCAATTTTTTTCTTTCTTAACTTTTTATTATTTTAATTGTTTTAATCATAGGAATCAACAATACTAAAAGCCGAATAAGGAGTGCAGCGAGCATGCCACGTCAGCTTTTATATTCGGACCAATCAGAGACAAGATTTTTTATACGTCAGACGGGCTCTTGCTCCGTGTGGGCTTCATCTGAAAGCGTACCATTCGTGCCATTTGGGCTTTATCGTTCATCCAAAAAGCGTGCCGTTTGGGCTTTGTCGGAGTTATTCTTCTGCGTCTGCTTTTGCCCCTCACCTCTATCACTTTGTCTTCCCCGATCGAAGAGAAACGAAGCCGAGAATCAATCGATCCACTTCTACGCAATCGATATTTTCGTTTCAATCAATCAATAACTCCTTTATGATTTCGTTTCACCTTCCTATTTTCCTCCTTCTTTATATACTGATCTTCTTTTCAATCAAACCAAAACCCTAAAACCACTCCAAGCTTAGACCATGGCGATGAAACGAAATGGGAAGTCTACTGTCTCCTCCGACTCTGATGAGAAAGTTATGTTCTTCAAAGATGTCTCTCTAGGGCCGCATGCAACTCAGTTGCGCTTCCGACTCATCCATTTCTGGGAGGCTCGGAACCCGATCAAGAAGACGCTGATTGGCCTCGAAATGCTCCTCATCGACGAACTGGTAAGTCAATTCTCCAAAAAATAGTTTTGATTCCTTGATATCTATGTTTTCTGAGAATTTTAAACGTTTGTTTAAACTTTTCTATTGCCCCAACAGGTTCATGTATAGGTTTTGTTCATGAAACATCTCTAGAATGTTTCTCTGCTTTCACTGGAGATTCGAGTTTAGGTTTTCTGTTTGATCTTTCGTATAGATATTTTTTTTAAAAAATGCTCTGCTCACATTCAAAATGTTCTGTGTTACTTCTAAATGTTTGTTTTAAACCGTGAGACCTATATTTTCTGAAAATTGTAAACGTTTGTTTTAGCTTCGGAGAGTGAGCTAGGGTTTTGATGAATAAATTTGAAGAATTGTTATGAGATTGGTTTATTAGTTAAAGTAGGGTTCTGGGTTTTCAATCTACTAACATGATTTGTTATTCTTTGCCTGAGATGAAACAAGGATCTGTTTACCGACTCAACAACTTCTACGGTTTGAAAAACAAACCGATGTATCGGGTTGCTGATCATATCGCAACCGTGTCTTTCACGTGGAACTCTGAGATGTCGGTTCTTCACGAGGTTCCCATCTCATTTGATGAAGGCCGTTTCAGGTTTCATTCATATGAAGATTTTGAAGCTAACTGTGATCTCAAAGGTGACCTCTACGGTAAGCTCTCTACTTTAATAAGTCATCTCTCAGTTACATTGGTCTATATTCCTGGTTAGATAATGAAATCTATAATTTTGGGGGGTTAAGTATTTAGTTCGAGTTTTTAGAGTTTTTGTTTGTCTTGAACATCATCTGAAGTGAATTGTGAATATTATTGTAGATTCGGTTTGTTAAGTTACATGTTATATTCCATGAATTTTTATTAACGATCTAACTCTCTTCATGGACATTGTTATAGATGTATTTAGTTCGAGTTTTTAGAGTTTTTGTTTGTCTTGAACATTATCTGAAGTGAACTGTGAATATTATTGTAGATTCGGTTTGTTAGGTTACATGTTACATTCCATGAATTTTTATTATACTTTTACAATTTTTTGTTTGTTTTGAACGTCCTCTGAAGTTATTATTACAAGAGGCACATGCCGATGAGTTGTTTTCAATCATTCGGTTTGTAGTAAAGTTAGTAAGTTAATACCAGGAGTTTTAGTTCAAGTTTTTAGAGTTTTTGGTTTGTTTTGAACATCCTCTGAAGTGAATTGTGAATCTTATTTTAATTCGGTTTGTTAAGTTTTGATTCGGTTTGTTAAGTAACATGTTACATTCCAAGAATTTTTTATTAACCATCTAACTTACACTCTTCTTGGACATTGTAATAGATGTTGTTGGCCACATGAAGTTGGTCAATGGACAGACCCTTATTGAGCGTCCCATCCTTGACGAAGTGGAGATAGCAGCCTCTCGGCGCATTATGGTGCATGTGCAATCACATGAGTAAGTGTATTTTTTATTTTCAAGTCACCATCTCTCGGTAGTTCCTAAATCCGTAAGAGCTTATTTTGTTTTGCAGTGGGCCTGTGATGAAGCTCTACCTTTGGGACCATGCTGCAACCGACTTTTGCAAAAAGTTTAATTCCTATGAAAACACTCCCATAGTGCTTTTGGTCACGACTGTTAACACCAAACGTCTCAGAGGTTGCCATTTCTATCTCTAGACTCATGTTTTCATTGATAATAGTGACACGTTTTCGAAAAAGTTTGCCACTGTTCGCTTATGAGATACTAAGTTATTAAACATTCCAAAAACGTTTTTTTATTTGTCATAGGTTGATAATTTATCATGTGTGACATAGATTATATATTTTTACATCTTTATTAATCATATATAGCATGCCGAGTTAGTCCATAGAAGCAGAGCATTTGTACAACTTATATATTTTCACATTGTCATTTTTATGCATATTTTCACTCATTCGTTTTAAATGTTTCTTTCATTATTGGACAGGTACCCTTGCCCTGACCTCTATGTCCTCCACACGGCTCTTCATGGACTATGACGTCCAACCAACCAAAGATTACTTCACCTGGTATGTATCCAAATCTTCAACATCTACTTTTCACAAGTTCATCTGAAGCGCACACTTACACATATTGCAGTGATTAACTGGAACAGTGCTTTATGTTTTGTATCAGGCTTGCCTCTAACCCAGAGATTGCTAACCAGGTTAGTGCAGAGGTGGTTACTAAACATGAGGCACTGACTATAGCAGAAATATTCTCCTACATGACTCATGAATCTGCAAAGGTAAAAATAAAGCTAAATATTTCTTCCTCCTTTTGAAACGCTTTGATATTTATATCAAATTTTATACACGGTTGCAGGATGCCTTTTTTGAGTGCACGGCTACGATTGATGATGTTGTGCATGGCTCTGCTTGGTACTATATTGGATGCAGTGAGTGCCATGCTAAGGCTACCAAAGGCGCAACTTCATTGATTTGTACGAACACAAGATGTGGGAAGGTTAACACAACTGGTGTTGCACAGTATGTTTTCTCGCCTGAATATTCAATTACTCTTACGCTGATATTAGTTTCTGATTATTAAAATTGTGACGTTGGCTTCTGTTTCTTTCACAACAGGTACCGTGCAAAGATTTCAGTTTATGACAACAGTGAACAAGCTTTTCTTGTCCTACTTGGTGATGCTGGTCGTGAGTTGACTGGGAGACACGCATCCGAGTTAGTTACCAACTACTTTGAGGTAATTGCGCATCAGTTTATACTCTCAAATGATTTAAACTCACGTTATTGTACTTGAATGCAAGGCTAATGAACACGAAGGAGCTGACCATGAGGTGCCTGTCCCGGAAGCTCTAATCAGCATCATCGGACAGACACATAAGTTTTGTGTGAAAGTTACAGATCACAACTTCTCAGGCAATACCCGAGCTATTACTGTCACCAAGATCCTCTCTCTAGACACCCCACCACCCACAGAAGTCTCGGTTTAAAGCAACATTGCTGCAACGTCCTGAGGAAACAGTGAAGACTGGAAACGAAGTGTGTGGAACTTCCAACGGCCGTGGAGACCCTGCAGATGGGGAGAGTAAGAGGATCTCTGCTGATGCTGAGACATCGACAGCTAAGCGCCCAAGATGTTAGAAGTTGAGCTCCCGCTCATCTTATCACGTATTGCATGCTTCAATGATGTTTACGTCTTTTTCAGTTTAAGTATTGACTTATGATTTTCTTTCAGTTGTTTTACTTTTCAGTGTTTTTTTTTCCCTTGAAACATTATGTCTACTTTGCATGATTATCAGCTTATAATCATGTATACTGTTTTATCTATCTGCTTCATCAGAATTACTTTCTCAGTTTATTATTTATGTCTTCAGAAACAAGTTCTAATGTTATTTGATAGCATCTATGACATGAAATGTAAATAGTTCAGAGTTTAGGAGAGGAAAGACATTAATATATGATTTTGTGATTACCATTGACCAATAAATTATCAAATAATATAAGCTACTTACAACCAAGCCGCAGACTTTAGATCCTTATAAGCCAAGAGAGATAGAAAATTCCATGTTCTTATCGTCACAAACATCATCCCAACAATATATAAAGATACTGATCCTTATTTAATTTATTATAAACACACCTACTAAACTGCACCATGTGCAGTAAAGAATTTTTTTAATCTAACTTATATTTAAAAATAAATTTTACAAAATATTATAGATTTTGCTATCTGCTTACTACTATTAAATATAAATTTGATATATAAAAAAACTGCTTAAAATACAAAAAAAAAAACAAGAAATACGCAACTTAATACAAGCTCAACAGAATAATGTATATAGTAATAAGATAAAAACTAATAATTCAGATATACTACCTCGTAGCACCACTTACCAAAATTATATAATAACAGTTGAATCAATAACTTCAGCCATAACCATCATTTTACAAGAGATACATTACTCTGTATATATAAAAAGAGTTACAATACAATTTCACAAGAAAAAACCCTACTCAGTACTAAAAAACGCAAGTTTACTTCAATTTAATCATATTATACAGAAAAATCCGGACGTAGCCCGGAAAAACCTTCTAGTTTGTGTTAAGAACCCATAAATAATCATGCTCTAACTGATTCAAAATATATACTGATCCTTTATATTAAATTAGGAGAGTAGGAGTAATAATATACAACTAGCTACCATAGATACTAACTGATTACATGTATTGAATCAGAACTCTCTATTGGTATCTTAGCTCTCCAATAATCATTTGATTTTAACATGAACTATCTAAATAATCAGAAAGAGATACATGAGTTTAATTAAGTACTGGATGCAAGAAAAAAAATGATGAATGAAGAGTTTGTGGTTAAAGTGTGGGTTGATATAGTTTTTGCGGTAAAAGTAGGTTGAAGAAATAAAGTTTTCTGGTTAAAAGTAAAAAAAAATCTATATATATGTTCGTTGAAAGAATGGGACGGAGAGCAATTAAGGTAAAAATTTAAAGTTTATGTAATAAAATCAATTACTTTAGTTATGCTAATATATTATATTTAACCAAAATTACATTCTTAAGAAAGTCTTATACTTTCAAAAACAGAAATTAATTACTTCAGCATGGTAATATATTATATTTAACCAAAATTATGATTTTTAAAAAATATTATATATATATATATATATATATAATTTATTAATGTCTAATAAATAAAACATTAAACTATATTTACTTATAAGAATACTACAATTATTTTAAAATTATATGATACATTGGTTATATTTAAAATATTTAATCTAAAAATAGATATATAAAAGGTATGAAATAAAAGTAAAACTACCAGTTATCAAATCTAAAAGTTAGTTTTTATGTATTCTTTTGGTGAACCCAACATTATATGTCATATTGACCAAAAAAATTATAACTTAATGTATAAGTAGAATTATAATTATGAAAAATTATTAGTTACTCATAAAAATCTGTATATATAAATAAATAAACAGAAAATATAAAATAACTGGCTTGTTATATATCATAGATTTTTTTTAAGTGATAAAACTAATAAATTTTATTTATTTAATAGTTAATAATTTTTTATTTTTTTGATAATCCAGGGGTTCCCCACTTACGTGGATCATTCCCCTGGGCCCGGTTAGGCAGCGGTCCACTTCACCCGGGAGGGTTTTACCTGGGATGGAGACAAGGCTCAACACCCAGTACCGCATTTGATGACAAGATGGGCAGTTCCCCTCCGCCTGGCGTCGAACCCGGGAGCATGACAATTGGCCCCCAAGACCCTTACCAAACGAGCTACCACATCCCGTCATAGTTAATAAATTTTATTTATTTAATAGTTTAAAAGATAAAATTATGTATTGTTGTGGTTACGAAACATTGTCATTAACATGTATGCCACATCATTTTAATATATATTGCATACAAAACTAAAAATATGAAAGATTAAACATAACGGGAGTAATCAGGACATGCAGAAACAGTTCCAGGAAAAAAAAAGACATGCAAAAATTCTGAAAGCCATTAGTCCCAAAAAAAAAGACATGCAGTACATAACTGAAAACTATGTTGGCAATTTATAATGGTTTTCTTTTGACTTTATTGTGACGGTCCTAGTTGTCTCCATAACTAGGTCGTTTTCCATTTTCCATTGTATGAAAAAAATATTTTTTTCATATACAAAATACAATTTTTTTTACTTATTATTTATGGTTGTGACGCAAAAAATTCCTAACTGTTCAAGAACTGTATGTTATTACGGTACTGTTACCACACTAATCTTCAAGAGGCATTGACTACTTAGCATTGAAAAGATTTTTTTGGAGTGACCCACTTTTAGTTATGAATCAGTTAGTTCTTTTTTTTTTTTGATAAAAGAATCAGGTAGTTCTTTCTTACCGATAATGCCATTTAGAACCAAAATACAGAAACAGAATCCTTCACGCGTTTCAGTAAGTGATTAGGTCTTTATCATAATGGTTGCATTGGCTTTGTCTAGTAGACACAAACGAATATTTGCAATTTAATAATTATAGTGTTCACATATTATGCATTCTCATATAGTTTTATTAGAAGCTGAAACTTTTTTTTTTATGGATGACACATTACACCAAAAAAAAAAAAGCTGACACATTACACCAAAAGTAATAGATATCGCGATTATATAGATAGGGGGTAGAGGTAGAAGCATCACCATAGCAGGCTCTAGATCATTTCGGCACCGATCACATCATTATATATGCTCCGATTAACTCCACAAACTGATCAATGACTCCCATGCCCAATTCAACGTGCATGAAACCACCGTCGATTAAGCCAGAACTGTCTCGAAACCTGACATAAGGAACTCCTTGAGACTTGCCTATACCAGTAGCAAACATAGCATGGCAACCTGGGCAATGAGAAAGCAGTTCCGTGATAGTTGGACAATATATCTTCTGCAAAAAAAAAAATTAAAATAAATGAAACTAAAATTCAAGTTAACAGCAAAATATATATAGCTTTCAACTCACGTTTTCAGGGAAGTTTCCAGGGGCTAAGAACTCAGATAGAGAAGCATAGTTTGGGATGGAAGCAGTAACTGGGGAATAAGTCATTGCATCAAGAAATTTAGTTTCAAACTCTTCAGCATTCCGATATAGATCAAGAGTATGAACTATCATATCCGTAACAACGAACCTACGGATTCCAGTCTATATAGAAAAAGAAAGAAGAGGTAGTTATTATCATACAAAAAGAAACCAAGTATAAGTTACATTTACTTACTGGAAGTGGTATTGCCGGGAGCCTTAAAAACTGAGCAAACAATCTTTGATAATCATCATCCAGGACCATACCCTCATACATCAGGAAGGGCTTAACCGATTCGAGGAAATGGATGCCCAACGTGTCTGTTAGCGTAGAAAACTCGCTCATGTACTGGACCAAGTATGTCACGGAGAGAGACTCTGGACCAATCAAGTTCGCAATGCGACAAGCCGCATTCATGTGCCGCATAAGAGAATACGCCCAACCGGTGTTATAAAACTGTACCCACGGGAAGTCGTCGACGATTTGATTAACATCTTCCCAATTTATGGACAAAGTCATATTCTGCAACAGGAAATCAATATATAAGATTTTTTAAAATCCGAACCAACAGAAATGATATTAAGCAATGTCATTTGTTCATGTAAAAAAGAAAAGAAGAAGAATAAGATCACTAAAAATAAATAACTTACGTATCTTGCTTGAGAGGTAAAAAGTATGTTGAAAAAAATGAGAGTGGAGATTTGTCGTTGAAGTGTGGGTAGATATAATGAATTTTTTTGAAGGAAAAAAAAATAAAAAAAAAAGTTAAAGAGTTAAAAGTTTTAAGAGGTAAAATAAATGTAAGAAGTGAATTATCTATTTTCGCATGTTGAAAGTTAGTTTTTGCGGTAAAAGTTTTCATAAAAAAAAGCTAAATTATCTATTTGCGTACGTTGAATAAATGAGACGGAGAGAAAATAAGGTAAGAGTGGGTTTACAAGTTAAAAAATTCTCTATTTTGGACGTTGAGAAAAGAGTTTTCTTCTTCTACAATTAAAATAAAATCCAAAGTTTTATTACTCAACAGTGATCAAAATCTGACTAGTGATAAAGTTTTTTTTATAAAAAAATCTGACTAGTGACTACTAACTGATTCACAACACTGATCCTTTATATTAAATTAGGAGAGTAGGAACAATAATATAAAACCAGCTACAATATATACTAACTGATTACATGTATTGAATCAAAATTCTATTGGTATCTTAGCGCTTCAATAATCATTTGATTTTAACATGGACTATCAAAAGAATCATAAAGAGATACATGAGTTTTTTTTTTTTGATCAAAAAAAGAGATACATGAGTTTAAGTACTATATTCAAAGAAAAAAAAATGATGAATGAAGAGTTTGTGGTTAAAGTATGGGTTGATATACTGATTTTATTTTTTGGAAAAAAAGAAGTAAAAAACAATGTTCGTATGTTGGAAGATAGTTTTTGCGGTAAAAGTAGGTTGAAGAAATAAAGTTTCCTGGTAATATAAAAGTAAAAAAAAATCTCTATATCTATTCGATGGAAAAATGGGACTGAAATCAATTAAGGTAAAAATTTAAAGTTTATGTATTTAGGTACGTTAAAAAAAGAGTTTTCTTCTTCTTAAATTAAACTAGAATCCAAAGTTCCATTACTCATAGTGATTGATATCTGACTACAAACTGATTCACACAATACTGAACTGATCCTTATATTAAACTAGGAGAGAGTAGGATCAATAATATACAACCAACAAGTCAAAAAACTCTCTTGGTATCGTAACTCTCTAATAATTTCTTAACATTTTTACCAAAAAAAAAAAAAACTCTCTAATAATCTTTTGGTTTTAACATGGTCTACCTAAATAAACAGAAAGAGATACGTGAGTTTAGGTACTAGACAAAGAAAAAGGATAATATATTCTTGCTTTATAACCAATGGAATTAATCATTTTGTTTGACTTTGACGATCTCCATAAAACATGAATTAGACGTAGATTGAGTCGGTGTAGATTTGATCAATTAGTTACATTATATTTTATCTCAAGGCTCTACGCTGGGCATCAGAGATTTAAATCGGTAATTGTTTCAATCCCCATGGCCGACCCTGGTGGTGACCACTGGAGCGTTGCTAGCCGATAGATCAAATACATTGGTGATTGATTCTTTGTTTTGTAAATTGGAAAGAAAGCACGGAACATTCATTACACCAGTTATCGGTAAAACAACCATTCAATCCTTGCTTCGAGTTTCAAGTTTTGGCATACGTAGATTAACACACTAATTACTGATAACTAACATTATTATTGTTAAGAAAGACACAATGTTAAGTCTGTCATCAGACCCAAAAACAAGAAAAGAAACTCATACTTAGAACAACTCTAAAAAGGAATTTACACCAAAAAATTCTTGGAGCTATGTGTAACCTGTATATGTCTCACTAATTTTTGAGCTCCGTTCTAACAGGTCTTCCACATGTTGCATTTCAATCTAAAAGCCTTGGAGCTCTGTGCAAGAGTAAGAATCCAATCCTTGCTGGTCTGATCTTTCCTCCCAGTCCTGAACCAACTTTTATTTCCTCTAAGCATTGGTTTTTGATGTTCGTCTTATATGCATCGTGCAGAAAGTTGCAGCTGCATCAAGTAACATAAGAAGGGCTATATCTTCATGCAGGTGAATTCAACATTTTTAAGTTTTTGTTTTCTTAGTTTTGGAAGCACGAGTGATATGATATTAATATCAAGGACTCCTGTAGACCTGGTCTAATTGCATTGCTCGTATTGTCCTAAATGTTACAGGTGAGGATGGATCATATGGCTGATGAATTATCTAAGAAGTTTAAGTCTCCTCTATTGACCCTTTTCAGTCACTTCCTCATTACCAACAAGTAAGTTACATCCACAATTCTATGCTATTAACTTAAACCGATTTGCATCAAATATTAATTAGACACTGCCATACCGTTTAAGCCATAATGATCGTTTTACAAGTTTCTTAATTGGCGAAACAAAACAAGTTCAGAGATTAGATAACCAAACATGTTGAATTGCACTTCCATTAGCCTGCACCATCCTCCACCAATTCATCAATGAACCTAGCCGTAGCCAAAGAAGATGATCCTCCATCCATCACAGCCTTCCTCGCCGCATCACACATCTCCTTCACCTTCACCCTCCTCCCCTCCCCACCTTCCATCAACGCTCTTACAGCTCTTGCAATCTCGTCACAAGTTACTAAACCTCCACGACCAGACACATAATCCATCCGCAGATCAACAGCTAACCCCAACTCCTTCACCAACGTGAAAGCATTCAGCTGCTGCTCAGCGTACATCGGCCACGTGGCGACAGGAACACCGAACCACAAGCTCTCAAGCGTAGAGTTCCAACCACAATGAGACACAAACCCACCTATCGCCTTATGTTCCAACACTTCCACTTGCGGAGCCCAACCACAAACTAACCCCTTACCCGCCATCCGCCCCATGAAGCCCTCCGGCAACACATCTGTCGGATCACTTGTCTCAACAGGCCCTGTCCGAATCGACCATAGAAACCTACACCCGACGACTTCAAGCGCTTGAGCTATCTCCTTCACCTGCAACTCATCAACACTTCCTCTACTCCCAAAGCATAAGAACACCACAGAACACTCCGGCTGCTCCTCAAGCCACCTCACGATCCTATCTCTATCCTCCTCGTTAGGACTCGCTCTATCCTCCAAGCTGAGAATCGGTCCGACCGGGTAAACCGGAGGATAATCCTCCTCCCGCTGCTGAGAGAAATACCGAAACGTGTAATCCTCAATCTCCGCCACCGAATTTACTAAAATACCCTTCGCATCTCCGAATCTCGGCGATAAATCAACGTACGCCTCGTAAGCTTCTTCCTTGAACAAACCGGACGGCAGAAACTTCGCCGGAATAGAATTGATAAATCCCGGAATCGCCAACTCCTCATCGCCGGAGCTCCAATCGAGCTTCGACGCGACTCTCCGGTGCCGATCGGGAAGATACTTCATCATACTCAAGTATCTAGCGTTACAGGTCAAGAATATGTACGAAGAGAGGTTGAGCTCGTCGCCGACATCTTTAATCAACGAGTTACAGAAGAAATCAAGAACCAAACCGGCTACACGAGAGGTGGGAGACTCGGCAACGATGCTGGAGACTGCTTCTTTGATGAGAGGAGTGGTTCTCTTGACGAGCTGGACTATGTACGCTTCGGGAGCTCTGTAGAAGAGATCCAACGGTGGATAATCGTCGAGAACGGGGAGGTCGTGGAGGCGGATCTGGGGATGTGAAGCTACGAGAGATTTGGCGAAAACGGCTGCGTTTGGGCTGGTTGGGGAGTGTAATTGGAGGATGGTGATGGTGTTGATCCGACGGTCGAAACTGATGAGACGCTTGGCGAACTCGATGTTCACGAGGAGGTGGCCTGTGGAAGGAACTGGGATGAAGATTAGCTCTGTTTCTTTCACCATCTCTCTCTGAGATTTGTTTTGTTCTAGTGAAAATGGAGAACTAGTGGTGTATATAATAAACTTATAACACATGTCACACCATTTCTGTTCATGAACCGTTGTGACAAAATATTGTGCGTGTGTTTTTAAAATGTCCACATGTCGACCAAACTTTGTTTTATTCACTTTACACTTTTAGAGTGAGATGAGATAAGTTGATAGCATTGTTTGATAAATTACCACATGTTGCTTTATGGGCCAAAATATCAACTTATGGAGCCCAACTACATACGATTCCACGGCCCATTGTTCGGTCTTAAGAATCCTTCGGAAGCGGCTCGTAAGCTTCACCGTTTATCAATTTTCCCTTCACCACCCTTACCACTTGTGTGGTCAGCAAGATCATTTCATAACTTAATCAAGAGGGATAATCTTTTTCAGTATTAGTTTAATTATCAAAAGACTACAATACAACAAAGGCGTTAGTGTAACTTAATTTTCTCTACTTTTGAAAGCCGCCCAAAAAAATATTGAAGACTAATCAGGAGGAAGAAACCCTTGTCTCTCAAATCTTGGATGTCACGTTTACCCAGTTCACCGGTGCATGGGAGTTGGATGATCCTTTCAAAGGTTAAGCACATGAAGTGAAGAAGGATGAATCTGTTTAATTATGCCAAACTTAAGACGCTTTGATGAGTAAGACACCAAAAGGTTAACATCCATTATGTAATGTTTTAGTGATAGTTACAAACACTACATTCGACAGAAAAAAATACTACATGTGACATGTTTGCTAGATATTTTTTCAAAACCTGAATTCACATATATCATAATTCTCTTGCACATTTAATACATTTTCCTCTATTTCTAATAATTTCTCAAATAAAATTAAAGTGGATATAAATATATATACTTGCAGAGTTAAAATAGAAACAAACTGATGTATTAGGAAAAGTAATCAGTTAGCTCCGAATTGAGCGGGGCTCTGTATATTCATTCAATCAAAGCAGAGATAACTTCTAAGGCTTAGAAAACGAAAAGTTTTGCAGGAGGAGAAGAAGAAGATAAACAATGGGTCTTCGTCTTCGTCTCCCTCAGAAAACCTCTCCACGATCACCATCTTACCTCCTTCTATGCCTTCTTGCTCTCTCATTCTTCTCCTTCACCGCTCTTCTCTTCTACAAGGTATCGCCCTTTCTAATTGTTTTCTCCGTGATTAACGGATCTGATCGAGGCTTAAAATTTCAAGAATTTTTGTCTCATTGGGTAATTTCGTCGAACAGGTTGACGACTTTATTGCTCAGACAAAAACTCTCGCCGGACATAACTTGGAACCAACGCCGTGGCACATTTTCCCGCGCAAATCTTTCAGCGAAGCCTCGAGACGTTCTCAGGCTTACCGAATCCTCCAATGCTCCTACTTCTCGTGTCCTTACAAACCCGTCCTCGAACCAAAGAGTCTCATGTCGGATTCCGTGTCGGGTCGTCGAACCCAGCAACCAAAGTGCCCAGACGTTTTCAGGTTTGTGGGTTTTTTGAAATGAGTCATAAAGTATCAAACTTTCTTTATTTGGAAGTAAACCATTGTGATTTGGTGAAAAGCCAGATGGATTCAACGGGACTTAGAGCCGTGGGGAGAGACAGGAGTGACTAAAGAGCACGTGGAGAAGGCAAAAGAGAGTGCTGCCTTTAGAGTGGTGATACTCTCTGGGAAGCTGTACGTTGATCTCTTCTACGCCTGTGTGCAGAGCAGAATGATGTTCACCGTTTGGGGGATTCTGCAGCTTCTCAACAAGTATCCTGGCATGGTTCCTGATGTTGACATGATGTTTGATTGCATGGACAAACCCATCATCAACAGGACCGAGCCTCAGTCTTTCCCAGCTCCGCTTTTTCGTTATTGCACTAATGAAGCTCATCTAGACATTCCTTTTCCTGATTGGTCCTTTTGGGGATGGTAAGTATCTCTTAACATGTCTTTTGTTGTTATTACTCATCTCTTGTTTGAGTCTTGAGTGTTGTGATGGAAGGTCGGAGACGAATCTAAGGCCGTGGGATGAAGAGTTTGGGGATATAAAGAAAGGGTCTAAGAGAAGTAGCTGGGGCAGCAAGCAACCTAGAGCTTACTGGAAAGGGAATCCTGACGTTGTGTCGCCTATAAGAATGGAGCTGATGAAATGCAACCATTCAAGGTTATGGGGAGCACAGATTATGCGCCAGGTACAGCCCTTTTCAATCAGATAGTTTAGTCTAGTGGTAGTGATGCCTGATGTGTGTGTTTAAATACAGAACTGGGCAGAAGAAGCAAAAGGTGGGTTTGAACAGTCCAAGCTCTCCAACCAATGTAATCACCGGTAAGTACTTACTTCTATCAAATGGAGGATATGAGAATAATCTAATGTGGTTGGGATTGCTTGTGTCATAAGGTACAAGATATATGCAGAGGGTTATGCATGGTCAGTTTCTCTAAAGTATATCATGTCATGTGGTTCCATGACACTCATAATCTCACCAGAGTATGAAGATTTCTTCAGCAGAGGCCTCCTTCCAAAGGAAAACTATTGGCCTGTCTCTACCACTGATCTATGTCGGTCCATTAAGTTCGCTGTGGACTGGGGAAACGCCAACCCTTCTGATGTATGAATTCAACTTTTCTCATGTATATCAGATTAGTTACCACTTTATGTTTCTTAAGATGTTTCCCTATTTGACAGGCTGAATCAATAGGAAAAAGAGGACAGGGTTACATGGAAAGCATCAGCATGAACCGTGTGTATGACTACATGTTTCATCTCATCACTGAGTACTCAAAGCTTCAGAAGTTCAAACCAGAGAAGCCGTATTCCGCTAAAGAGGTCTGTGAAGGATCATTGCTTTGCTTCGCAGAGCAAAAAGAGAGGGACCTACTCGAAAGATCTAGAGCTGTACCGTCTCTGGACCGACCATGTAAACTTCCAGATGAAGATAGGAGTATACTCCAGAGGTTGATCCAACAGAAGAAAAAAACAATCGAAGATGTTAGAAACATGGAGATGACAAGAACAGAGAGGGGTTCTTAGATAAATTGAATTTTTTGGAACATAAATTTTTGGTTTAGTTTTTATTTCATCGTCAGCTTTAGCACGAGATAATACCTGATTATGACTTGATTTGTAGAACAAAGTAACCATTAATTTACAGAGTAATGTTTGGAATTAGAGACAATGATACTAAAGCATAATGCCTAGAACTTCCAAAGTAACAAAATAAAATACAAATCCTATTCTCAACTGAAGAGCAGCTACTGAAATACAGTCAATCATGTATACTCAACTTGCTACCATCGGATTATTCCAAATACCAACCGATCAAAACCCAAGAAATGAAAACAAGACCTCACTAGTCAGGCAAGAGAGAGTGGATCCAACCCTTGGGAGTCACTCAGGTGTGTTGTCATCATACTCATCATCATCGTCAACCACTTCATACTCGAAATCTTGGTCTCTATTCTCCATGGTTTTCCCAAATGTAAAAGCCTTTGTACCCATTGTTGTGAAAGGCATCAGTCCAAATGCACGGGCCGTCTTGATCTCTCTAGCAATCTTCCTTTGTGCCTTTGCGCTAATACCAGTCTGTGCAAGAGATAGACAAAAAGAAAGAGATTTCAGCATGTAGATTAACAAAACATCATTTTGTTGGATTAAAGCGAGAAGAAACATTCAGTCTGACCTGCTTCCTCTTAACGAGGATCCCAGCTTCGGTGATGAACTGTGCAAGGAATCTAACATTCTGTCCAACAAAAACATATTCCATCAGTGAGTACACAAAGAAACAACAAAGCCTCTGTATTTACACAAAACCCACAAAAGAAACACATGTTTCACTGCTTTATCGAAGCATATGTAAACTAAGCAAACTCACCCTGAAATCAGCTTTCTTAAGAACTTCATCCGTGGTGATCTCCGCCTTGTTATTCTGCCTAGGCCTTTGCATCTGCCTCCTATAGTTCATATCCTGTATTAAAACAGAACAAAACACATTTACTGTTTATCTCATCAAAGCAAACAAGAAACGACTAAGGAGAAAGACGCACCCCTACCATCATCCCTATAAACCCAAAGCACACTATACATAAACTACACATTCGATTTACATGTTCTAACTTACTTTACAGTACAAATGCAATCCTAATAACATATGAATCAAATCATTAAGACAAGGCATAAAAAGAGTTGTAAGAAAAACATACTCTAGGGAACTGATTAACTCCCCAGCTGTTAACATCGGGCCTAAACGAGTATCCATCCTTCACACCTTCGTCCTCATCAACGTTGTAAATCAACGCAGCTTCCTTCAATTTACCATCGACGCCATCGGATGAAGAATCGAATCTCGAACCGTTTCCTTGTGATCTACTAAAGCCTGTGTAGTCGCGCTTATCTTTCTCCGCCTTGCCAAGATGCTGGAAGAAGCTATTGGCTTTTTCGTCTTTGCCGCCAAACATCCAATCGTCTGATGATCGATTCTGGATCGGATCTGCTTGGTTTCGATTTGGGAATCGGTGAGTTTGCGTAACACGAAAATGCGAGAGAATGTGGGGCGGAGATATTGGGGGGGTTATACCTTGATTAGCGTTGGTGGAGAGGCTTCTAGATATGAAAGGACGACATGTTTGAAAGGAAGCTACGTCGCTAAGGGATCGAATCGCGGAATGGGCGAGTTTCATCTTCTTCGAGTTTAGGGTTTTTCGAATTTCAGTCGTCCGATTTGAGGTTTTGGCAAAGAGGAGTGACGTAAGAGAAAGGTCACGTTTCAACAAAAAAAGGCGTTAATGGGCTTAGTAAGGCCTCTCTTATTTTGTTATTGTCCAGGCCCATTCCTTGTTTTTTTTTTTTTTGGAGCCTTAGATGGAAAAATTTCATAAGCTTCTTTTCAGCAAATGGATAGATCTTAGCACTAGCTAGCTCTGGTCACTTTTAACCGGAACCGATACCCAAACTGTAATCGACCTCAAATGGACCATTTCTAGTCATTTTATCCAATTGTTTCTGTCTTTATCACTGTGGGTGTCGGTTTAATTTCGGTTTTCAACCAACCTCAGATGCGATACCCACTACACCATTTCAACTACCAAAAATTTCTTACAATAACCATTTTTAAATTTTTATCACAAAAATATAGTATTCGACGAAGAAAATGACCAAAATAAGTTTTATTAAAAGATAAAAAATGTGTTTTTACCCTAAAATTAATTAATATAGACTTAGAGTTTAGAGTTAAAAGGTGAAGTTTTGATGATAGTGTTTCAAATTTTTAACAATAAAAAATAAATATTAAAATTTTCAAAATAAAAAGAGGTTATTTTATTTTATTTTTTCTTTTTGTCTATTTGTACGACAAAAACTAAAAAAAATGTTATTTAAGACAATTGCCCTTCAACTATTAGGTACTTCTCGCTATACCACTTCAGCTATTATGTATTCTCTTGTATTGTAAATATACTTAGTGTTTTCATATTAAATTTTTTATAAAATTGACATTTTGATGACTCAAAATTCAAATTGGATAGGCGTGGGTAAGTGTGTACTAGAGTACTTTGACTAATATGTGAACTATGTTATTTTGTAAATGTATATGATTCACATATTAAGCGAATATGCAGAAACGACTTTAAACCGGTGATATCCAATCCAAAATCCGAACCAAAATTTATTATACATTTATTGGGTATAGAATTGATTTATCCGAAGACCCACATCTGATCGAATCTTACCCGAACCCGACTCAAATACGGAGGGTTACATAACCTTCACTACAGAACAAATTATCTAAAAATGCAAGTCACAACGCACACTCGACCAATAAACACAGACAACATGTTTTATGTAGTTGTGAGTAGGTTAGACAACAAAGATCTTTCTCTATCTACTAAACATTGATAATCATTTTAACATTTTACGTAAAAATTCAAGATGGATTTTTTATTCAGTTCTTTTCTATTATTATTTTTGTTTTGTTTTACATGACTATGATAGAAGTAGTGAAACGCCACTTAAGGACGTAACTAATGAAAATCTCATTATGGATTATGATTAGATTTCAATATTTTCCACTATCAATCTTATATGGTTGACCGTCTTAACATCATAAGTAGCAAGGACTTTAATACTTTGTAAATTTTAAAAGTGAATTAGAATAAGCACAAAAACATTAAAAACAACTATGAGATAACATAAATGTCACATCAAACATGAATGTCATTATCTAAATGACCAATAGGTGCCAGCGAACCACATGATAATTAGATAACAATAGATCAGGACTTTGATTAACCACATATTATAATTCAGAGAGGTTTACGTATTGAAAAAGCATTACTATACAACTATAGTATGGGTTCAATCAATACTTTCTAATCAACTATCAAATGGATTCCTTATGAAAGTAGCTGACGTTTGTATAAGTAATGTAAGAAAAGAGAAAATAGCACATATACCAAAGAAAAGTTGGGTTCTCACAACACTTATGTCCTAAAAGGCTAAAACCAAAGGGATAAGAAAAGAAGTCAAGATCAAAACCTTTTGGTTGGTATCATCATCCAACATGAGAAGGGGTGAGTTGGGGTGGTTGTTTGTGTTGAGAGTTTCTATCCACTTGGTTGGTGTTGAACAAAAAAAAAAATCCACTTGGTTGGTTTTTAAAGTTTTGCTCTCTCTTTGGACTTACCTTCTTCTCTCTGCCGAAGACTAGTCTTAATAATTCACATGTAATTTCTTATCACGTGTTGCAAATTTAATGGCTGATATAGTAACATTATCCAGTTATGTAGTGCCATTGATCGAACAGTGACCGTTGGTTCATGCGAGATATGTCCTTAGCTTCACTCTTGGCATTTAAACGGTCTTTATTAAGATAGAGGATCAGGGATTAAGGGTTCACGTTAATCATCGGTTTTAATTGTGTGTTTAATACTTTATGCTAATTATAACCCATGAATTATAATGTGACTGACAAATTATGAGAATAAATTAAATTTTATACGACAAGTTTGTGAGTAATTTAGGCTACATCTGTAAAATTATCATAGATTGATCGTTCAGATGCCACATCTATCTCCCAGTTGTTTGAATTGCATACTGTCATACTATTATTAGAGACTTGGCGCAACAACCAGAATTTTGAAGAACTGATTCTGGAAAATGAAAAAAGACACTGTTCTATATGTTATTATGCTTTGTTTTGCATTTACTCTGTTCATATATCAATTATTACATGTGTTAATAAGTATATTGGTATATTAGAGAGTGAATTATACACTGTTCATATCTATGTTATTAAAAGAGAAGTATCCATTTAAAAATGTTCTTACTTCATTAATTAAATTCCGTATTTTTTTTTTGCTTGTATTTTTCAGTTGCATTTATGAAATATCCTAAAACGAATAAAACTGTCTAATTTATTACTTGTCTTTTCAGTTACATTAATGAAATATGCTTAAATGAATTTAAACTTCCTATTTTATTGTTTGTTTTTTCAGTTACCTTAATGAAATATCTTTAAATAAATTTGGACATAATGTCGTTTAATCAACTAAAAAAACTCATGAGTTATCCTTACGTGCATAATTTTAATAATGAAGATTTTTAGAAACGTGCATCATTAAAATGTTACCTAAAACATGCAACACTAATATATAACATGCATCAATAAAACTAGAATTTGACTCACACAATTGTACGGATATTATTTTCAATTGATTAAATTTAAAAATAATTATTTATTCAAAACATATTTAAGAATGTCTATGTTTTAAAAATTATATGGTATTATTTGCTCATAACTCATTTGTCATTTGATAAATTGTTAGAAATAAAATTTTAGCATAATATAACTCAGTTTTCATTTGCTAAAATTATGGTTTTTATTTATATTTTTTATTTTTTAATTATAATATTTTTATTTTATATTTGAAAGATAAATGAATTTTCTTTCAAACAATATTTTTGTAAATGTATTTTTTAAAAAATAATCAATTAAAAATGTTATTATCATTGAATATCATTATTTTTGACATAATTTGAGTTTTCGTTTACATCAAAACTTATCATATTTTAGGATAATTTTAATTTAAAATGTAATTTTCATATTTTTCAAACAAATTCTAAAAATATTTTTTAAATATTTTGTTATAATTGTTAAAAAAATATTGAGTTGCATTTCAAATAAAAAGGTAAAGATATTAAAAATATTCTAATTAAAATATGTAAAATTTAATATAGTTTTAACTAAATGGTCAAAATAAAAGAAATTACACATAAAATAATCATGATTTTTGTTAACTGGGCGGATCATTATTTATATGATATCACACACGAAAGAAAAATTTATGTTTTTAAAATTATCTAATTAACTCTATACTCATTTTTTTTATATATGATATCACACATTCGTAAAAAAAATAGATAGTTTAAGATGCAAAAAAAAATTTACTTAATGAATATAATATGAACGAATATTACAAATACATCATTTAATAAAATAAATAATTAAAAACTGAAAATTCATATCCGCGAACCAGGGTCGAGTATCAATTATTACATGTGTTCATAAAAGAAAGACTCTGTTTTTTTTAATCAAAAAAGTATACAAATATGGTATAACAAGTGAAAAAATAAAGTTGATAGTACTTATTGAAGATATTTTCGATGTCAAAAGCTTAGCCAGAGTAAACATGGGTTAAAAGTTAAACATCGTAGTGTGGGTGTGTATTGCATACATTACAATAGATGCATGATTCTTCGAAATGTCTTTTCAATTACTTTTCATTATAATCTTCGATTACTTACATTCGGCAAAAGATTGATGATCGAGTGTAAAGTAAAGTAAAAACAATTGTAATAAAATATCTTTATTTTCAAGCAAAAAAAAAAAAAAATCTTTATTGGATGACAATGACGCAAAAGGAGCATATAAATTTTGGGCCCCTAACCACTTATGCGTTTCCTCTTTATCTTATGACATTCACCTAATCTTTCATATATTTGTAGCCAATTTTCTACTACCACTCGATACTTTTTATTAAGTTGACTTTCTTGGTTAATCCCCGACCTCTATTTGGATCATAAAACTAATTACAGTTTATAAACCAAATACTAGAAGACAAGGTGCAAAAAGTAGAGATGCAACTCTCTCGTGTTCCGAGACCATGATGACTAACTTACATATGCTACAATAAAAAAATCATATATTCTTTGTATAAATCCAGTAAAATCAAAATTAACATAAAAATGTTAAAATATCTTATTACAAACACACTAAAAACTTTTTAAAACTTCGGATAATTTTTTTTTGTAACCTACAATATATAGTAACATCATAGAACCTATAATATATGTTATGAAAGTATATCGTTTTTTTCTTTTTTGAAAAGTATGAAAGCATAAAAGTTATTGTCAAATTTATATTCGATGAAAAAGCAGTGAACAATTCGATAGGAACGAAAAGAGAAAACAAATAATCAAATAGTTTTAATTTAAATAATACATCTTTGTTTCATGAAAATACAGATCTGGTTAGTACCAAAAAAAAATACAGATGTGGTTAGAAGATAATAAAATGGGTGGTTTAATTTCAGCCGTTGTTAGTCGAACCTTCTGTGACATGTTTTTCTCAAGTGGAGAGAGATTCTACGAGCACCACCACATATATAAAAATATAAATTTTAAAATATGAAATTATTTGATCAAAAAAAAAAAGAAATTATAAGAATAAAAAATGAAAATCAGACAAATATATTGGAGGTCCCCACAAGCAGCATACAACCAAACACAGTGACTCCCTCTGTAATCTGTACATATCCATGCGTAAGATTTGCGGATCGAAGAAAAATAATTATTTTATTTTTATAATAACTACTTTTAAGCTAAAGAGACCTTTTAACTTTTTGATTATTTTGTTTTTCCAATAAATATCATTTTCTCCAGAAATTCACGCCTGACTGTTTTTTTCTTTAATTATATTTTCTGAATTTTGGTTAGTGTAGGTTGGTTTGATTGGAGAGGGGGCTTTGTGGTGTTTTTGTTTCTTACTTTTAACTTTTATATCTTCTCCCGGCGATGCCGACGCCGGTGAACACGGCGAGAGAATGCTTAACCGAAGAAGCCGCTCGTGCCCTCAACGACGCTGTATCAGTTGCTCGTCGGAGGAGCCACGCGCAGACTACGTCTCTCCACGCCGTATCCGCTCTTCTAGCGATGCCGTCGTCCATTCTCCGGGAGGTCTGCGTCTCACGCGCCTCCCGGAGCACCCCGTACTCCTCAGGCCTTCAGTTCCGAGCTCTGGAGCTCTGCGTCGGCGTCTCTCTCGACAGGCTCCCGTCGTCTAAATCCACGGCGGCGACGGAGGAAGAAGGAGATCCGCCGGTGTCGAATTCGCTCATGGCGGCGATCAAACGGTCTCAGGCGAATCAGAGACGGCACCCCGAGAGTTATCACCTTCAGCAGATCCACGTCAGCGGATGTCAGACGACGGTTTTGAAAGTTGAGTTGAAGTACTTTGTGCTGTCGATCCTCGACGATCCGATTGTGAACCGGGTCTTCACCGAAGCGGGGTTTCGGAGCTCCGAAATTAAGCTCGACGTGCTTCACCCTCCGATGACGCAGCTCTCGAGAGCTTCTCGCTGTCCTCCTCTCTTCCTCAATCGTGAGTTCCCGTTTGGTGGGAGCTGCGGTTTGGATGAGAATTGTCGGAGAATCGGAGAGGTGTTGTGTCGGAAAGAGAGGAGGAACCCTCTCCTTGTCGGAACTTGCGCTAACGAAGCTCTTAAAACGTTCACGGAGGCTATCAACGGTGGGAACCAAACGTTTCTTCCTCAGGAGGTTAGAGGGTTAAGCATAGTTAGCTTAGAGAAGGAGATTAACGACGTTTTAGCCGATGGTTCAAGAACTGAGGACGAGATTCGTTCGAAGCTTGGTGATTTAGTTAAACTCGCAGAGAAAAGTAGCTCGAAACCATCATCGGGGATGGTGCTTAATCTGGGAGAGTTGAAGGTTCTAACCGGTGAAACTTCTTCCAATGTTTTGGAGTGTTTGGTAGCGAAGCTGTCGGATTTGTTGAAACATCGAAGTGGTAAACTTTGGTTCATTGGATGTGCATCGAGCAACGAGACTTACACGAAGCTTTTGGTTCGGTTTCCTACGGTGGATAAGGATTGGGACCTTCATGTTCTTCCAATCACATCCTCAAGACCTTTGACCCAAGGGGTTTATCCAAAATCAAGGTAATGCTTTTGCAATATGCATTCACGTTTATACTGTACAAGTGATTTTTTAAACCTCTAACAGCTGAATGGACTTGAAAGATCACTATGTATTGATGTGAATAGTTTATTGTTTGTGTCAATCTTGAAAACATAATCTCAAATATTTTAACTAGTCATGTGGTTTCGGTTGCCACAGTCCAACCGAAAAACATCAGTTAGGTTCGGTTTTCGGTTAATTTTGGTTTGTAATTTTAATTTGGAAAATAACCAATTTTTTTCTGTTTCAGTTAGAATTCGGTATAACTTTCTTAAAAATTTGGTTATTTTCGGTAATTTTTTTTTCTTTTTGAAAATTAAAACCGAACCGAAAACCGAATAATTTTTTTAAAACACTGCCGAACTAAACCAAACTCAAAACCGTATCTGAAACGAGAACCGAGAATCTTGGATTGGTTCGAACAAAATCTGCTGGCCTAGTTTTAACATATCCACTTCTTTGTCAGCTTTATGCTTCCCATTTGTCTGGAAGCAAACTATATATTTATCTCTAGAGCTTGATGTTCTGTCTTTGTTCAAAACCATGAGTTTACAACTGATCAAGCAACTAAAATATAGTACAAACCTGTTGGTTTCAGCTTGATGGGATCGTTTGTTCCGTTTGGAGGATTCTTTTCATCAACATCAGATTATAGAGTACCATTGAGCACCACAGTGAACCAGACACTCCCCAGATGTCACCTCTGCAACGAGAAGTATCTGCAAGAAGTAGCTGCCCTTGTCAAAACCGGTTCAAGTCTCTCTACGTCTGATCAATCTTCTGAGAAGTTACCCTCTTGGTTACGCGCTGCAGAGTCCGAGTTAGACAAGGGACCAACGAGCAGCACCAAGGTTCGTTTTTATCCTCATTTGCAATCTATGTGTAAAAATGCAACTATCTTGAGAGAGTTTTTGCTTCTTATTCAGTGCAGGCTATAGATGATGACACAAACACATTAGCCTCTAAAACCACAGCTCTCCAGAAGAAATGGGACAACATATGCCAAAGTACCCATCATACTCCAGCGTTTCCTAAACTCGGTTTGCCGACGGTGAGTACCCAGTTCCCAGTTCAGACTCTTGAAAGCTCTCTCGAGACGCGTAAACTGCTGAATCAGCCAATCTCTAGTCCAAAACAAAAGGAGGATCTCACCACATCTGTGGCTAACCGTATTGTAGGTTCTCCTTTGAGCTGTGTTACTACAGACTTAGGGTTGGGAGTGGTGGCTCCAAACTCTTCCTTAGAACATAAGTGTCAGAATGATTTCAAGTCTCTTAGAGAATCACTCTCTCGTAAAGTCCCTTACCAGACCGAAGCTGTGAATGCAATTAGTCAAATCATCTGCGACGCGAGAAGAAACCGCACAAGTGGAACTTGGCTGGCTCTTCTCGGACCAGATAGAGTTGGGAAGAAGAAAGTAGCGTCGGTTCTGTCTGAAGCCTTCTTCGGTGGCCAAGAGAACTGCATCTCTGTGGATTTCGGGGGAGAACACTCTTATAGAGGCAAGACAGTGGTTGATTACCTAACGGGAGAGTTATCAAGGCAGCCACACTCAGTTGTGTTCCTTGAAAACGTGGAGAAGTCAGAGTTCCCGGATCAGAGGAGATTGTCTGAAGCTGTGAGTACAGGGAGACTCCGTGACTCTCATGGGAGAGTGATCAGTATGAAGAATGTAATTATTATTATCGCCAAGGACAAAGATCATGTTACTGTGGAGCCTGTGAAGTTCTCTGAGGAGAGAGTTCTCAGCGCGAGAAGCTGGAAGCTGCAGATTAAGTTATCTGATAGTGTAAAGAAGAGAAAACATGAGGAAGAGACAGAGCTGCGTCCAGAGAAGGTGCAACGTTCATATCTTGATCTGAACCTACCAGTAGATGAGACAGGAGTTAGCTTTGATCATGAAACAGAGGAGGCAAGAGCTTGGTTCGATGGTTTCATGGAGCAAGTAGACGGAAGGGTGACGTTCAAGGAGGTTGATTTCGACGGGTTAGCTAAAAGCATTCGAGAGAAGATCGTTTCACATTTTAAGATGTGCTTTGGAGGTGTAACAAGTTTAGAGATCGATGAGGACGTGATGGTTCAGATTCTTGCAGCTTCTTGGTCATCGGGGGAAGAAGGGAGGGACGTTGTTGATCAGTGGATGAGAACAGTTCTTGCTCCGAGCTTTGCTGAAGCGAGGGTAAAGTACGGTTTGAATCCTAAGGTCGTTGTGAAGCTGGTTGCTTCTAGAGATTTAGGTGCTGGAGTTGAGTTGCCGGAGAAGGTGGACGTGATGTGATCAGAGATGTATAAATGAGGTAATAAATAGGGATAATCCTGATTGTTTTGTTATCAGAGAGGCCTTGGTTTGGAGTTTTGTGCTTGTAAATTAATTAAAGAGCGTATTAATAGTGTTACTACTACTAGTAGCTGAGCTGAGGTATCACTTTGGTACATAAGTTTGCTTAGGGGGTTTACTAATTCGGCAGACTTTTTTGGCATTTTGTGTTTACTGTTTAGGTATCTCTCCTAGTGTTTTGTAAGCTCTTTTGCCCAACTTCCAAATATATGTATATGCATTAAACGATAGTTTGAGTTGTTCTTATTTGTTTTTTCTAGGGGTGGGCGTTCGGGTACCCACTCGGGTTCGGTTCGGGTCTATTCGGGTTTCGGGTTTTCGGGTTCAAAGATTTCAGCCCCATTCGGGTATTTCTAAATTTCGGTTCGGGTTCGGTTCGGATCTTTGCGGGTTCGGTTCGGGTTCGGATAACCCATTTAAATTATTTTAAAATTTTTAAAATTCATTATATACTTTAAATTTCTCAAAATCTATAAACAAAACAATATATTACATATAAATTTGAATAGCATATGTCAGAGTACCTAAAATTAACATATAAATTGGTTTGGTTTGAATATTTGGATTGAGAACCAATAAGTATTGTTGGTGTTTTGAGTATACTTTAGCTATTTTAGCCATGTTACTTTTGACTATTTGTATATATTTATAAGTATTTTGGATAAGTTAAAAGTATCTTATATATTTTGATGTTCTTAATATATATTAAATCTAAAAATAATTAATATATATAGGTATATAAATCAATTTCGGATATAATCGGGTACCCGAAATACTTCGGTTCGGATCGGGTTCGGTTTCGGTTCTCTAAATACCAAAATTTTGAACCCATTCGGATATTTAATCAATTTCGGTTCGGGTTCGATACTACTTTTTCGGATCGGGTTCGGTTCGGTTTTTCGGATCCGGGTTTTTTGCCCAGCCCTAGTTTTTTCCGGATAGTAAGTACTCACATAATATGCAGGAAGGTGAAAATTTTAAAATTTTAAATGATAAAAACATAAACGAAAAATATATAAGTTTGTCCTGGTATGATTAAAAATTATTTAATAAACATAAACGAAAAATATTTAAGTTTGAACTGGTTTGATTAAAAATTATTTAATATTTTATATATAAATTTGTCAAAATTTTATTTTAAAAAACTATTTATTAGTAATTTAGTTAATGATTTAGTATAGAAGTTTTGAACTTGTTTGACCAAAGAAAAAGATCCTATGAGACCATAGTAAGTGATTAAGGGGTGTTATTAGATTACACCATTGTATTAGTGGTCAAATTCTGTAGAAGTCAAATTGTTTGTACCTTGTTGAATTGGTAAATGAAAGTTGATGTTTAATTGAAAAAAGAAGAAAAAGATTTGTGTTTTTCTCAATTTGTATATTTGAGAAAAGACTAAATAATTGGGCCTTAAATGGGCCACATAATAAGAGAACGGCCCATTGTTAGCTCGCTTTAATTCAACGCGACTTAACTCCAATTATAAAATGTCGCACCCATCACCCATGTTGTAAAACCCCAATCTCTCTCGCTCTCTTTCTCATACGCCGCACCGTAAGCGAACTATTGAATCCACGAAGAAACCTCGATCCGTCGATACTATGGCCACCAACGAACCCGAGCACGAGAACAGAGACGCCGAAGAATCCGGAGCCAACGAGGATGAGGACACCGGAGCTCAGGTCGCTCCGATCGTTAGGCTTGAGGAGGTCGCCGTCACTACCGGTGAGGAAGACGAAGACGCCGTCCTCGATCTGTAAGTGTAATTGTGATCTAGGTCAACCAGATCTGATAGATTTTCCTAGGGTTTAGCTTCGGTTGAGGTTTTTGATTGGAGATTTTGTTTGTGAATCGAAGGAAATCGAAGCTGTATCGGTTTGATAAGGAAGCGAATCAGTGGAAGGAGAGAGGCGCTGGTACTGTGAAGCTCTTGAAGCATAAGAGCACTGGCAAGATTAGGCTCGTTATGAGGCAATCGAAAACTCTGAAGATCTGTGCTAATCATTTCGGTAAATTAGTGTTGTTTAAGCTGTGTTTAGATCTGTATTTAGGCTGCTGTTTGCTTAATTTTAACTTTTGTAATCGGATCTTCTGCAGTTAAAACGGGCATGAGTGTTCAGGAACACGTTGGGAATGAAAAGTCGTGTGTGTGGCACGCTCGTGACTTTGCCGATGGGGAGCTGAAGGATGAGCTTTTCTGCATCCGTTTTGCTTCAATTGAGAGTGAGTATGATATTTGATTGTGCTCTTTCCATGTAGATTAGCTATTGACTGACATGCCATATCTTTTAATAATCCCCACTTTCTGATTATTGCTTGTTTTATTGCGCTCTATGCATGTGGCGTTTCCGTTGTTCTCGTTATATAATTGGTTGGACTTACGGCCATTAGCTAGAAGATTACTTGTGATCGTGATCTTCGCTTTTGTTATATGGCTTCTTGATTTTGGAGTATCCCTTTACGCTTTCATTAATGGGCTATTTTAAAGCTGTCAATAGATTGGTTTTCCTTTCTACATAGTATTATAATTGTGTTTTTGAACTTGGTAGTAGCACATCATCGTGTTCAGGAGTTATCTAGGGCTGCTAGATTATGCTGACATTACAGAAGAAAGATGCAGCTATCTTGAGGTGGTTAGGAAACTGTTTAGGCGGCAACTAATTCGATATTCCACAAACCGGATCATTTAGGCAATGATCAACTTTTTTTTTTTTTTTGTTTGGGTTTATATTTTCTATGGTTTTCAGCTGATAATGCCATGAAACGAAAGTATTTGTAGAGCTGCATGGGTAATCAAGTCTTATTTTCCTTTGTCAGACTGCAAAGCATTTATGCAGAAGTTCAGTGAAGTTGCTGAATCTGAAGTAGAGAAAGAAGAGAGCAAAGATGCCTCTGACACCGCTGGTCTTCTTGAGAAGTTGACCGTGGAAGAGACAAAAACAGAGGAGAAACCTGTCGAGAAGGTGAAGACTGAAGTGGAACCAGAGGAAAAGACTAAAAGCGAGCCAGAGAAAGCTGATGAAGAAAAGAAAACCGAAGAGGCTGTTGCTCCCTCGACTTAAGATGCATCAATGTTTAAGCTCCTTTGGCGAGGTATTATTATAGCCTAAAAGTGTTTTGATGCATCCATCTCGAGTCTACTAGTGTCTTGGCACTAAACTATCTACACATGTTTTGTCGGATCATATCAAGTGGTTGGGGGATCGCTTGGGGGGGTTGGGTTTTGCTGAGTCGTTTTGGGTTTTATAGTTTCGAGTCGAAAGCTTGGGTGAGTGATATGAGAGATTAAGGTTGGTTATCAGAAAGAGAGTACATTGGATTCATTGTTTTAAAGTTTCTTATGGGTTGTTTTTGTATGGTCTTATTTTCATGGACAAGAGTCCGAAGTCTTTCTTTGAATTACAAAATTATATGCATGTTTATTTAATTTTATTAATCTTTTTTTTTTTGTTTTCCTTTTCACAACATTCGTTTATATAGCCTTAGCGTCCCTCTAGTTCGAATTCAGGGTAAATGTTTTTTATTGTCATTGCCAATCTACCTGGCTCCATCGCAAATTGATTTAGGGTTGATTGGTAGTTGCTGTAGGTGTTGTCCACACTCAAATTGATTTAGGGGGTGATTGGTAGTTGCTGTAGGTGTTGTCCACACTCATATTTATTCTACAGTACCAAATTCAGAGCAATCAAACTTTAAATTTTTTTTGAAACCACTACAGCTGTACAAGTGCTCTGCAGAGCCAAATATCCAAAGCAATTTTTTAGTGCTTTCCATAAAATTCTACAACAATAAAATTTAAAGTCACAGATTTTTTTCTACAGCAAAAATTTTAAAGCTACAGCAATTACCAGTCGGACCCTAAGTTAGCATATTAGACAATTGATTTTTATGTTACTACATATGAGTTTTTTTTTTTGTCGACTAAAATTGTATTAGTATCAATACAGTCTATAACACATTACGTGGATAAAAAGAGAATTCAGCCAAAAAAAACCTCAACTTTGTACGAATTGCCAAAAGAAACATGAACTTTTGAGCTGACCAAAAAAATACTAAACTTTCATTGACTTTAGAATTAATTAACAATGTTTTCGTTGACTTGCCAATTTAGCACGCCGTCAACAAATTTAACAGAAATATTTGACATCGTTTATTGTTGGCGTTAAGTGAAACGACGTCGTTTCATCAAATGAGATATGTAGACCCCTAGATTCGGACTCAGGTTCGTTGGTCAAATGACAAGGTATTTTACCACTAGGCTACTCACACTTTCAATGTACTTACTAGCATGTTTACTTTTATTTGGTACATATTAAATATAAAAAAATCTCTAAAAACTTAATAAGATTTTTAAAATTCCAGAAAAATAAAAAATAAAGAAGATTTTTATAAAAAAAATTATTTTTCTTTTTAAAAAATAAAATTTTATTTTTCTTTTTAAAAAATAAAAACTCTTCCAAAATTTTCTAAAAACTTAAAAAGATCTTTAAAATTCCAAAAAATTGAAAAATAATAAAAAGTTGATAATTGTAACTTTAATTTTTTGCATTTTATTATAATTTTTAAAAAAATTGGATTTTTTTAAAAAATGAAAATTTTGGAAGCTTTTTGACTTTTTAAAGGAAAAAAATATTTTAATTTTAATTCTAATTCAAAATTAATTTTATGAAAATTTTGGGAGATTTTTTTTTTTAGAAATATAAAATTTTATTTTTGTAAAGAAAAATAAAATTTTATTTTCAATTTTAATTTCAAAATTAATTTTATAAAAAATTTCTTTATTTTTTTCAATGTTTTGGAATTTTATAGATCTTTTAAGTTTTTAGAGAATATTTTTATATTCAATCAGTACCAAATAAAAGTAAACATGATAGTAAGTACATTGAAAGTTCCACTAGCCTAGTGGTAAAAGACCTTGTCATTTGACCAAACAACGTGGGTTCGAATCCAGGGGTCTACATATTTTTAATTTCAAATCATGTAAAACGACGTCGTTTCATCTCATTTGAAAACGACGTCGTTTCACTTAACGCCAACAATAAACGACGTCAAATTGACAAGTCAGCGAAAACATTGTTAATTAATTCTAAAGTTAGTGAAAGTTTGGTACTTTTTTGGTCAGTCCAAAAGTTCATGTTTCTTTTGGCAATTCGTGCAAAGTTAAGGTTCCGTAAGAGTACTTACAGCGAGGGATCAAAGTCTATATGGGTCTCTACACCCAAAGGCCAAAAGGGTCAAACAGTCAAACTGTTCACGCGGCCTCACTTTTGATTTCTTTTTTCATTTTTAACCCGGGTTTTTAGATTGAAATTTTTAGCGGAAGTTAAGAAACAGTTTCTTAATTTTTAACTAAAAAAGCTAAGAACCGGTTTTTAAAGTCCTTATTTAAGAACCAATTTTTACTTTTTTTTAGTTAAAAGTTAAGAACTTCATTTTAAAAACTCCGGGTTAATGATACTCTAATTATTATTTTATTAGTCCACAGACTTTAGAGAATAGTCAAATACCAAAAACGAATTTAGGTGGGCTAATATCCATATCAGAACTCTTTTATCCTTGCCTTTTTAACACATCTAGATATATTCTGAGCAGCTTCTTAACGAGACTAAGGTCGACAGAGGCAACCAGTCGTGCCGCGTCTTAATTTATTTCTCAACAAACTATTTATTGCTTCAGCTGCAAGTGAAGGACTAAACCAACATTTATATAAATACATAACGGACGGGAAAAGAGAGAAGACACC
This sequence comes from Brassica oleracea var. oleracea, assembly GCF_000695525.1. NCBI lineage: Eukaryota > Viridiplantae > Streptophyta > Magnoliopsida > Brassicales > Brassicaceae > Brassica > Brassica oleracea. The sequence continues at coordinate 40,243,420 of NC_027755.1, forward strand.
GAAATAAAACGACAATGAGTTTGAAAAGAATATCTTTGGTTATATACATTCTCTTCATCTTTCATCTTCATCACAATTTTCCTCCCGTTAGCTCGCTACCTTCTTCAGTTGATGCGAACCACAACACTCTTCCTCTCATCAATGCTTCCCCAAAGCCAGATGTTGTTAGCATCGAAGGAAAGGCTCGGGAATTAGCTGTCGTAATCAAAAGAGGAGGCCGTGGCGGCGGCGGAGGTAGAAGCCATTCAAGGGGCGTGGGACGAGTAGTTCCAATTCATACCGCTGGCGCTGGTGCTGGTGGAACACATAGTTCAAGCGGCAGCTTGAAAGTTGCGGTCGGTTGGTTGGGTATTTCGGTTTTAGCCGGTTTATTATTGGTTTAGACTTTAGAGGGGTTTAAGTATTTGTTGGCCGTTTAAATATGTGCGTGTAAGGTTTACGTTTGATGTCCCGTTTGGTTTGGTTTGAGATTGATTTGGGGGTAAACTGTTGATAAGCGATTCTATTTGTATTAGAGTGATTCTTTCTGTTTATTTATCTATATTCACTTAGTTGTTTGGTATGCCGTATACAGTTTGTAAAGTGTCAACCATCTCAAGTTATAAGAGATTTTCAAAGTTATTAGGTTTTTTTTTTGATAATCCAGTATCCGACCACTTTGCGTGATCGACTAGCCCACCGGGCCGAAGCCCAAGCCATTACAGGATTTTTAAGCGTCCACTTAAGGGCCCCTGGTTACGCGAAGTGGTCTGGAGGGCGAGAGGCAGCCCATGTAAATACCCCTCGTGGCCGGGGTTCGAAGTCGGGTGGCGGGCACCTCAGCCGAGGTTCCTTTACCACCAGACTACGAGGCCCGGTTAAAGTTATTAGGTTTCCAATAGATGATTATGAAATCTTACTACATGTTGCGGACCAGCATCCAAATAGATTTCCAAAGAATCGAACACGTTTACTAACACTATTCAAAGATCTTGCAATTACTCGTCTTTTGAATTGACAACTTAAAGAACCACGTTAACAACTAAAGGCTTAAAGCTAGTAAACAAATGATCGTGACATTCACCCACTACATCAACTAGCTTTTTTTCTTCTAATTATTATCTCGTCTTATCACCCTAGATTGGATATATATAATCATCAAGAATATTGTAAGCAGTGGTAGAGTCACTAATCACACAAAAAATCAACGGACAGATAATGTTTTAGATACTCTCTTCCCAAGACATATCTAAAGACATTTTTTACATAAAGCAAGGGATTATACATTTTATTTGATAAATAGACTGGAGATGAAACAATGATGAATTTTACCAAAAAAAAAAGAAACAATGATGAAGGAAGAAAACAAAAGCAGGAGACACTACTGCATGGTACGATGTCATTTTAAAATTTACCTTTGCTTCGGATGCAGTTAACGGTAAATTCACAAGCCACACTAAATGCATTTACTCAGAAGTGTACGTACGTGGTGGATCAAAAGTGGGTGAGGATTCTTAAAATAATATTTACTCAGAAGTGTACGTATTGGAACATAATTTTATAAAAATAATATTTAATATTAAATAAATTATATTAATAAAATAAATAAATATTTCTTATTAAATAAAGTGATAAACTGCTGGTATTTTAAAATAAATATTTTATTTATTTATATGGTTCAACATATAACTAAAATAGTTTTAATCAAAAATGTATATGGTATTTTTAAAGAAAATATGAAAAAAATGCATTACATATTTTGTCATGGATATTAGTGTACGTGCAAAATAAAAAAGTATCAATGATTTATTATAACTGATAAATATGAGATAAAAAAAACTGAAATGATGAGTTGTGAGGGTTGAGCAAAGGTTTGGTGGAGGCATGAAGAAAATTTCAACGGGGCAATACCAGCCGATCTGGTGAAACTTTGGCTAAATACTTAACGATTTTGATAAATATTTTGTTTTATTGGGGGCAGCTGCCCCTCTCCACTAACGTAGCTCCGCCACTGGGTCTTTTACCAAAAATAATAACAATTTATTGAGAGAGTTTCTCAAAATCTTGAAAAATCCATGTCATAATCTCTCATTAGACTAGACATCATGTAAGAAACTAGAGGTAAGTTATTGTTCTATTTAAGTCTTATTTCGTCTCCATTCGAATTCTAACAAAATAAGCAAGAAAAGGCCCAGCCAATAAGCAACAAATGGAACCCGACCCGACCGGAAACGACCCAAACCAAGCACCACCACGTATTTGCTCTTATCCGGTTATCCCAACGTACCACTGAGAATCAACCGATTTTTTTTTTGTTGGTTTTTCTGGAAAAAGGAATTAAAAACATTTAAAATCAGCGTGCGGAGTGGCTTCTTCGTTTCTTCTCTTTCTCTCAAATCTCTTATCCATTTGTTTGATTCCTTCTGTTAGGCATTATTGAATTCAAATCAGAAGACGGTTAAGCGAGAACGGTGGTGTTCCAAATGGGGTCAAGTGCATCGAAGAACACTGAAGACGAGGAGGATGGTTCCAATGGCGGAGGAGGAGGTCAGCTCTACGTGTCACTCAAAATGGAGAACTCGAAGGTTGAAGGCGAGCTCACTCCTCACGTCTACGGCTCTGTTCCTCTCGTCGGCTCTTGGGATCCTTCCAATGCTGTGAGCATCGATTCATTTTTGTGATTCCTTCTTTGTGCATTTCCACCTGGAATTTTTTTTTTCTTTAACAGCTTCCGATGCTACGTGAATCTGCGTCAATGTCGGAACTGAGCTTCGTTGTTCCTCCTGATCACGGTATTTTCGGACTTGATTAGGCCATCATTTACCATTCCCTTAGCTATGGACATTCCGTTCTTGGTTCAGTTATTTCGGTTCTTTGGTTCAGATATTTGGGAAATTCGGTTTTATTTCTGGTTCTGTTATTTAGATTTTCAGTTCAGGTAACAAAGTTGGGAACCTGCTGATAAATAAATTTTAGATTTCATTTGGTTCTGGTTTGGTTCTGTATTTTGGTTAATTTAAATTAAAAGTCAGAATTTTTGGATTTTCCGGATGAAATACCCGACTTTTTGGATTTTAAAATAAAAATTTGGGTAGTTCGGATAAAAAAAATATTCTAATAATTCGATTTATAGGGTATTTCAGTCTATAAATAACATTTTTAAATGATTTGATTATTTCAAAACTAAATATAATTAATATTTATAAGTATATAAACTATATTATAAAAATTTGGTATACCTATTCGTTTTTCGGTTCTATACTCGGTTTGGTTCCAGTTTGTTTTTCGGTTTTAGAGATAAGATCCAAACCGGAATCGAACCTCTTTTTAGTTTCGATTCGGTTTTTGGGTTTCTGGTAAATGTATCAAAGGCCTAATTTAGCATAAGCCAATTTTGTAATGGAGTCGTGTGTTTTCATCATGTGTAGAGACTTTGGATTTCAAGTTTTTGTTGAAGCCAAAGTATAGAGACACGCCTTGCATTGTGGAGGAAGGTGAAAACAGGATTCTCACTGGTGGCTCCTTGCAAGGAGATGCGAGGGTTGCTCTGTTTAAGCTTGAAGGTGATGTCATTGTTGAGTTCCGAGTGTTCATCAACGCTGATAGAGTTTCACCCTTTGATCTTGCTGCTAGTTGGCGAGCTTATAGGGAGAATCTCCAGCCTTCTACTGTACGTGGCATCCCTGATGTCAGCATCAATCCTGATCCAACGCCTGTCGAGGTGCTTTCTCCTTTCACTCCTTTGTGTGTGTGTTTGGAGATATAAAGGTGTTGACTACTACGCTTGAACATTAACGCTTTCTTTTTTTTCATTTCACTTACAGAATTGTCCTTCGGAGAGTTTGGAGCTTGATCTTGAGCATTATGAAGTTCCTGCTCCTGCGCCTTCTGCACAGTCGTCTCTTGTTTATGCAGCTGACAATGCAGAGAATCCACGGTCTCTTTCAGCTTCTGGTTCATTTGTTAATGACGATACTCCAAAAGCAGCATCGAAGAGTCCTAGAGTTTCTGCTGTTAGCGAGGATGGATCGCCATCTGAAAAGGTAGATGCCTTATGCCTATGCATGGGTTGATGACCATCTTTCTTATTTAATTATTACCATATATCTTACCCTTAGGACATGGAGATCATTGTTCCCGATCACTCGGATACCTATTCGGCTTCAGGAGCGGGTGAGTCAAAGTCAGCGGGGATACTCTCACCGATTCAACAGAAACATGGTCAAAGGGGGCTCTTCGTTGATCGGGGTGTTGGCTCCCCTAGGCTAGTCAAGTCTGTTAGCGCAAGCTCTTTTTTGGCTCACCTCAAACTTGATGCGCAAACCAAGGTTTTGGCATGAGCTAGTTTCTATCTCCGGTGGTATTATCTTAAATTAAAGAGTTTTTAACCTCCTTTTTTTCTTTAAATGAGTAGAATTCAATGCCAGCGGCTGCAGGAGCTGTTGCTGCAGCAGCGGTAGCTGATCAAATGCTTGGACCTAAAGAGGATAGACATCTAGCCATTGTCCTGGTAATTTTGCCACATAGACGCTGTTCATAGTTTCTGCAGGCTATTTTGTTCAATAAATGAAAAAAAGAGACTGATTCCCAACAGGTAGGCTTGCCAGCTCGAGGAAAGACTTTTACTGCAGCAAAGTTGACAAGATATCTACGCTGGTTGGGGCACGATACTAAACATTTTAATGTTGGAAAGGTTTGCTATATATATATTTTTTTTTTGTGTGTCTTCTGTGTATTCTGTAACTAGCAACACTTGACTCAATCATTGCTCCCTTTCTTCACAGTACCGACGGCTTAAACATGGAGTTAACCAGGTAAAGCTGGGGTTTTATAAGTATCTGCCCTCCTCTTTGGATGATTAGTGATGAAAAACGAGTGATCTTTTTTTGTAGTGTGCTGATTTCTTTAGAGCCGACAATCAAGAAGGTGTAGAGGCACGAACCGAGGTAAGTTGTAACTTTAATTGCTTAGTTTTTTGCCAGTTTGCGACTGTCTCTTCTAATTAGTGCGTCTAAATTCATTGTCATATTGGGAGGTGTTTGATTCAGTGATCAGTGTTAACACTATTTATCTTCTTCTTTGGACATAGTTTTTAATATATCACTTGCCACTAGGTAGCAGCACTTGCAATGGAGGACATGATAGCTTGGATGGAAGATGGTGGTCAAGTAAGTATCTGTCTGTTAGATTTTTTTTTCCTGGTTTTTATATCTTGCATTGTAATCAGTTTTCATCTGCAGGTTGGAGTCTTTGATGCAACTAATAGCACACGAGTTCGACGGAACATGTTGATGAAAATGGCTGAAGGAAAGTGTAAGGTACATGACCATCTTCGGCGGATATTGACTTTGTAACTATTCAGAAACTGATTGACCTTTGATTTCTTATATAGATAATTTTTCTGGAAACACTATGCAATGATGAACGCATTATAGAAAGAAACATACGTCTTAAAATCCAGCAAAGTCCTGATTACGAAGAAGAGTAGGGGTTCTCTGTCAGCAATTTAGTTATTTTCTTTCTAGTAGATCTCTTCTACCTGCCAACTAATCGTTTATGCTATTCTGCAGGACGGATTTTGAAGCTGGAGTGAAAGACTTTAGAGACCGTTTGGCCAATTATGAGAGGGTAGCTATACAAACCTGCAGTTTCTATATGTTTCTTAGTTACTCTGATAAAGACTGAGTTTTGATGCACCCTTGCCTTGGTACTGGATTTAAATGTTGAGTTTATTATTTTCTTACGAGGTTTATGAGCCTGTTGAAGAAGGTTCTTACATCAAAATGATTGATATGGTCAGCGGTAATGGTGGACAGATACAAGTATGTTTCATACTGTTCTCCATAGGATAATTTAATAGTTTTGATTATTCCTGACTTTTAATCTATTCTCTGTGCAGGTGAACAATATAAGTGGTTACCTTCCTGGAAGAATTGTGTTTTTCTTGGTATGAATTGGCAATGTCTCTTGCTTGTTTTCTTTATTGAAATTTCTTTAGCTTATTTGTTACATGAAAAATCAGCTTATAAGTTATATACTTGCAAGGGTGACTAATCTCTCATCGTCAAGAGTCAACATTCATTGCCTAAATCAATAAGAATAAGTTAACTAATAACGAGAGCATTGTTTTTGACGAAGCTGTTTTTTCTCTACCTTCAATTAGGTGAATACGCATCTCACTCCACGACCAATACTACTCACCCGGCATGGAGAAAGTATGGATAATGTTAGAGGCCGAACTGGAGGAGACAGTGTTACAAGGTAACGTCTTTGCTCATTTACCTCCAAAATCTAAAATTTGAGTATCTCATGCCAAGTGCTGCTCTGAGCCGATGCCTTCCTTTTGTTTTCATTTCATCTTGTTCCATACGAATCTATTCCAGTAGTTTGGCTTGACAAGTCTTGCTGCTACTTCTTCCTCAGTTGATTAGTTCGGATCTTGATTAATATGCTAATCCTAGCAGTGGAAACTGTATTTCTTGTTTGAAATGTGAAATAGTGTCCTTGTAACCTCTGTCAACTTTGAAACGCAGTGAATCTGGGAAAATTTATGCAAAGAAACTTGCCAACTTTGTCGAGAAGCGACTAAAAAACGAAAAGGCTGCTTCGGTAAGTATTTCAGACTGTTAAGAATGTTTAAATTCTGATGTATTGGCAAATTGTGTCAAAGCTTACTGATTGACGTTTGTCAATTTCAGATTTGGACCAGTACACTTCAGAGAACAATCTTAACAGCAGGTTCCATAGTTGGATTTCCCAAGGTTGGTGGTGTTTTACCAACTACCACTGCATCTTGTGACTCTTAAAATGTGCTGTAATCATATGTTTATGTTGCTGCAAGGAAGAATCATTTTCTCCTATTTTTATGTTTAGGTGCAATGGCGTGCCCTGGATGAGATCAATTCTGGAGTTTGCGATGGAATGACATATGAAGAGATAAAGAAGAACATGCCAGAAGAGTACGAGTAAGTACCCAACTTCTTTGACTGCATGTCTAAGCTCAATTGTAAAAGTTTATCAGTCCTGTAACTGGCAATAAGCTCTTAAGACTTCTTTGACTCATCTTCTGGTGCATGTGACTGCAGATCTCGGTTAAAAGACAAATTGCGATACCGATACCCTCGTGGAGAGTCCTACCTTGATGTAATCCAACGGTATGTTCGTCTCTTCTTCTACTACCTTCAGTCATAAACTGAAAACCTTAAGCAAACAATACTTTTTTTTGACGATGTAGGCTTGAACCTGTGATCATTGAGTTAGAACGACAAAGAGCACCTGTAGTCGTGATATCTCACCAGGTTACACTCCAAACGCTCTGTTAATAATTGAATGTCTAAAACCCTCCTTGGCTCTGGATTACGAAGAATTTGTCCACATGATCAAAGTCTAGAGGCTTAACTATACATTGTGTTGTTGAGTTATGAATGAGTTCCTCCTCTTACGGTTGGTTGGTTTTTACACAGGCTGTTCTGAGGGCATTGTATGCATACTTCGCGGATCGTCCCCTCAAAGAGATACCCCAGATCGAGGTAATCTGAATTAGATTGTATGATAAAAACCATTTGGGTGTTAAGACACATCACACACACACATAATAGTAACAAGATTGCCATTTATTAATGTATTGAACAGATGCCACTTCACACAATCATAGAGATACAGATGGGAGTTTCTGGTGTGCAAGAGAAGCGCTACAAACTCATGGACTGAACAACAACAACAACAGCTATTATGTCTGAATCTCAACAAGTCTCGTCCCCCAAAGATTTTTATTTATTTATACTTTTACTATCAGTGGGTTGCATTTTGGCCCTCCCAGTTCTTATTTATTCTGTATACTCTCCAATTCTCTTGTGATCTCAACATCTTATATCAAGTTTTATACTATAGATCCGACTGTAATTACTCTGCCTTCGTGATAAGTTATCATACCGTTTGGTTTCCTTGGGTTCGAGAGTCGCTCATCTTTGAGTTTGTTAGTAAAAAGTTCAGAAAAGAACGTTAGGAAGGTAAGGTTTTTTGTATAATAATGGTCCCGGCGGGCCTCGAACCCGCGACCTTCGGCTCATAAGACCAACGCTCTAACCAACTGAGCTACGGGACCATTTGTGATTTCTATTTTACCATTGCCTTTGTATACTTGATACAAGTGTGCTCTGTTGATATCATGGTTTAAGTTGATTAATGCAATTCTACTTTCCTGATTTATCTTTTTTCTCTTTACCATTCTTCTCTAGTTCTCCATTAAACACAATATACATCAAATCTTACATTTCTGTTGAAAATTCATATTTACTAGACAACTAGGTTAAGATCCGCGCCTTGCGCGGAATCAACATTATATATATAAATTATTTATGTATTAAATATTTTTACATATTATGAAATAATTAATATATATTAAATAATTAAAGTTCAGTAACTATTAAATATATAATTAAATTGATGCGAACATATAAATCAATTTTATTAATCCAAATTTTTTTTATTTGATAGGATATGTAATTAAATTTAAATGATACTAATGTAGATAATATATTTTAGTATATTTTTAATATTAATGTCTATTAAATGATGATTTCTATTCATATAGTTTTTTTGATCATTTATATCTTTTATAGAAACAAATTTAAATTACTGATAACAAAATTTTCATTGTGAGATTAATAGATTTAGTAATTTATAATTAAAAAAAAAATAAGTTGTCAATGATCGTTCAAAACTTTTATCAAAAAAACTGTTCAAAGTAAATTTTGAAACTAAAATATTGTATTTTATATGGTTTATAGTTTAATTTAAAACGATATATATATTAATCTTAATAATTAATTAAATTAGACTTTTTACTTATATAATTTTTGTAATCATTTGTATTTTGTCATAACAAAATTTTTAAACCACGGATCATAAAATTTGAATGTGAGACTTTTAACAGTTTTAGTAATTTATAGCCGTTTGTAAAAATTCAAAATATAACATATACATAAAAATCTGAATTTTTATTATATGGTTATTGTGGTTGTTTCATTTATTTAATAGTTTAAAATTAAACAAATATGATAGAAGATACACTATTTTTTTATCAAATCTTTATTATTCAAAATCATTAATTGCCATATATATTTTAGCCACATTAGGTAATTCCGTAAATTTTATTTAAGGAAATAATAAAATACATTAATGGTGAATTTATTGTTAGTTTAATAAAAAAACTTATTATATAATTCGATGGACCAACATATTTCTCTAATGATTCTAAGAATCATCTTAATGATGATATGTGGCAACAAAAAAAAGTTGTAATGCTTCTCAAATAATATATAAATAATATATAGGGGATTATATATTCTTTTGCTGATTTGAAAGAACAATGTGAAAAATTCAACCCTCAAATGATAAATTGTCAGTCATCATTATAAATTAGTTATTATTATATATTGTTTTTGTATATACGTCAAGTTTCATGGGTTTGAAACTCATACTAAGTCTAAATGATTTCATATACTTTATATCGTTTTATGTTTTGTTTTGTTTTCAGAATTAAGGACCAATACAGAATTAGAAAAATGAATCTAGTATTCGAATGGACAGTTGACTAATAGGTATTGGAAGGAGAATCGATGGTTTGACAGGATCACCATCCACCAGGCAACACACGAGATTGAATAGTCGTTATAAAGAAACTGATGTGTGTGGGTAGGCATGGGCGTTTGGGTACCCGTTGGCGTTCGGATCGGGTTTTTCAGATTTCGGTTCTTTTTTATAACACCTCCTAGGTTTCATTTTAATAAATTTGCAAGTACGGGTCGGGTTCGGATATAACACATCGGGTTCGGGTCGGTTTTTTATCACATCATAGAACCCATAAAGTAATCATATATCATTCGGATTCGGGTTATATCGGATCGGTACGGATATACCCGAAATAAAATCTAAAATTTAAAAGTAAAACATAAGAAATATATATTTATTTATATATAATTAAGTATTTAAGGTAGTTATTTAAATTTTAAATACTTATTGTTAGATACCATATCAAAATAAATATGAAAGTGAATATTTGAAGTATATATTCATATTTCATATAATTATATTGTATATTATTTTGGACATTCGGATCGGTTTCTTCGAATATTTTTTCGGATTTTTCGGGTTTTTTGGTTTTTCGGATTACCCGTTCGGGTTCGGTTAATAACACTTCGGGTTCGGATATGTTTTGTACCACCTTACAAGACCCATTCGGATATTTTTTACACTTCGGACTGGATACGGATCAGTTTTTTCGGTTCGAGTTCGGTTTGGATTTCGGATTACGGATATTATGTCCAGGCCTATCTGTGGGTGGTGGGTCGTAAGCACCAACCAATAATCTAAAAAAAAAATTATTTTTATTCATAAGCACATTGTGGGGGCTACTGCATTGACTTCTGTGGCCTCCTAATTACTAATTATCATAGTGCTAAACAGAACCGGCAACGAATCCTGATAAGTTTGCTCTTTAATCTCTACATATTATGGTTTTGAATTTTTGCAGTGAATTAAAAAAACGTGCAATGAGTACGAAACAGACAAATGAAATAAAACAAAAGACATAATAGCTCGAATAGTAGTATACGTGGTTAAAATTTCAGCTTTTTTTTTACAAAAATAACATGACTTAATACCATGTAATTCCCATTTATAGGTCAAAAATCATGTATAGACTTTTACCAGATGTGAATTTTATAAATTCAAATTCATATGTTTTATAAGGATTATTCTATGTTTCCATGAGGAAAACTGTTTAAAGATGCTTGTTGTTGTGCAAATAACTTTATCTATGTTTGGGAAGCTTTGGAACTACAGATGCTGAGGATTGTTCTATGTGAATCATTTAAAGCTGTTGTCTAAATATTCAGATAAATGATAACTAATACAAGATGCTGAGGACTGAGGAGAATAATCTAAATAACTGATACAAGATATCTTCTTTTAATTTCGAGTTGTTAATCTTGCATATGGTCTAAGGACTCTCCACAACTATCAATTAATCAGATACAGATGTGGATTTTCGCTCTTTGATTTCTGTTTCTAGTATAATTAGCTCTAAAGAAAACTCTTATTTTTTCATTTGATTAGTGACCCGCCAGACCCTAAATAAAAAGCCTTTGAGCCAAAATTTACTTAAAATAGAACACAGTTGTTCTTGCATAATCTTGAGATAACTAAACGCATTATTTTTGGGAAACAAATGATATATATGTATATGCCACGTCTTGTCAATGGGCATACCATGATATTGTGTATACATTCAAAAGGACAGTACCTAATTTCTTATTGAGTTATTGGATAAAACAAACAAACAACAATAAACAGAAAAAATAGGTAGCCATAATTAATAATTATGCGCGTACCTAAAACGCATTGATGCCATAAAAGAACAAAGAATCATTGCCTGAGAAATAATGAAAAAAAATGTCTTCATTGACACACTGAAACCTCTATCCAAACATGATGAATTAGAACGTAACTTTTAAGCCAACTTAATAGTAATAGTAGCTTTGTGTAGCGATCACTGGAGATTCAAACAGTATGGCATGTAAGAAAACCAATGGTTCGATCAATCTTGTCCCGAGAAGCTCATGTTTTTTGGCACCTATACCGGTACAAGGCAATTGAGATGTCATGCAATGTGGCTTTTATAAAATTCGTAAAAATTAAAATGCAGGAAAACTTGCAAACTTTCAAGCACACGCACGTATATGTAGTGCAAGGTGGGGGCAAACAGTTTTTTTTTTCATATTTGGATGGTGGAGATGTACTCGATTCTGAAATTTCTAACTTCTATGTCTGTCAGATTCCAAATAAACAACCAGTCATTATAATGATAGCATGCAACACGGTGGTGTATTCAATTTTAATATTTTCAAACTAATATGATTTGATATGTTATATGTTTTGATTTGTTATATGATTTGATTTGTTATTTGATATTTCCAAACACGGTGGTCTATGTTTGTGTGACTGTGTCAAGTATGTTTCCGCCTCTCCTCCCACTAACACTATTTTAGCGTAAAAACCACGCTATTTTACTATAATTTTAATACTAAAATTAAAGTTTTCTCCAACCATAACACTAAACTTCACACTAAAACTATTTTATAATATTATATGTATTAAGTTTTTTATTTATTATTTATTTAATTGTATATTTTAGTAATAAAATAAATAAATAGTATTTTAGTGAGATAAATAGTATTTTAGTGTGGTGAATAGCATCACACCAAATTTGGTGTCAAATTTTAGTGTTGCACTAAAATTATGTGATTTTTACCGTTCCATTGGAGAAGATTTGGTATAAAAATCACACTAATATAGTGTTTTGCAGTTGGGTCGGAGATGATCCGGTCCTTAGATCAAACAATATGATTTTTTTTTCCAAGTCTCACAAGCGTCAGGCTTTGAAAAGAAAAGTCATTTGTAACTCCTTTCACAGTTTTTTAAACGTAAGTTTTTAATATATTTGGATTTTTGTGCTAATTTTTAAAACACAACTAGATTCTGATCCGTATTTAAAAAGGCGGATATATTTTTTGTTTTACATTTTTAAAAAAAAAATTAATTATTTATATTTATATTTTTAATCATATTTATGTTTTTTTAATAATATTTCTCTGAAATGATTAATAAACCTTTTTAATAAATGAACTAAAATAGTTGGACTACAGCTATTTAATAAGTCATGTTCTATTTTTTAATAGAATAAATGTATCTAACTCCGAGCATGACGCAGATTCTTATTTAGCTAAAAATACGAAAATGTACATCAACTAGGATTATGTTATAAAAGAGATGTTGTGTAAGATTATTATTACTCATGACCAGAGGTCTATATTTATACAAGTATTAGACCGTTTTATTTAGACCGTCATAAGAGAAAAAGAAATCCTATTCCTAATAGGAGGAAATAGTATTTATCCTAAATACATATGGAAAAGGATAAACATCAAGTATAGATAAATGTAAACTCTCATTCGCCTAAATTATTAGCGAATGGGCCGGATGGATAGCTGATTGGCCGGACGGTTTGGGCCTGATATGGGTCGATCACCACTTGGTTTATAACACTCTCCCTTGATCGACACATCCGGTTCAGGGCTTGTAACATGCTTAATGTTGCCTCATTAAAACCTTTCCAGGAAAACCCAGTGGGACAAAACTATGGATAAGGAAAAATAGAACAACACATGAACTCCCCCTGACTTGTACCCCCGTGTATGTTCTTCAAATTGGCGCATGCACAATTTGATAGTTTAGCTTCATGGGCGCCAAGTCTTGAACTGGTCCTTTAATTGGCACGTCCCAAACTGATAGATAAATTTCATGGACGTGTGGTTGGTGTAGACATGATGAAGAAGTCGGCTGACATATCATATGATTGAACTTGTAGTCCTTTGAGCTTCTTGAACGTTGATGTAGGGATAGCTCTTGCCGAATTGTAACTTGAGTTATCATGTAACTCTCATATCTTCTGGAACTTCATTAAGACATGGTCAAGTCGTGCATCTTTGCAACTGACCACTCTATGTCCTGGTCGGACGGATGGCACTCGACCAGTACTCGGATGGACCTCTGATCTGTGATCAAACTTTACTCGCAAGTCCTCTCATGTCCCACGGATCCTCTAGTCACATGGCTTTGCCATACCGTGGACACTTTAATATATATTGAGTCATCGACCCAAACACATACGAAACACTTGGCTTCTCACGGACATACCTTCGTCCATTCGGACATACATCACCCGTATGTGCTAATGGCTTATCCATTATA
>NC_027755.1:40258305-40259506 GCF_000695525.1 Brassica oleracea var. oleracea
GCCAGCCTTATCTCTCTATCTGGACTGGTTTCCTTTGAACTCGGATTTGTATCATTCTATGCACCTTTCATTTCTTTCTGAGGTTTCTTATCTTTTGGAACTTATTGGTCTATCTTGTATAGACACTGTAGCAACTTGATTGTGTCTCTTAGGACATCAAATTCGTGGTGCTAAGCTGGTATGACTTAGTCATTCTTTTCTTTTCGGGTCAATGTATCTGGCATCTAGTTATGCTAGCTTTTGTATCATTTGATCACATTCTTTGGACGTCTTAAATCATACTTTCTAATCTGAGGATCTTGCCAAGAAAATGATGGTAAATACCATTATATTTCTCTTATTCTCTTTTACCAGCTTATTTCTTTCTCTCTCTGATGTTGGATAGTCGGATTCATTAGTCATGCGATCCGTGTATCTGACCATAATTTGATCACCCATATTTGGCACAAGGTCTCTTAAAAAAACGTGGGAGAAAGACATGTTCCTATCCAACATATATTACCAATATTTTTCTCATCCTCTTCTGAGGTTCCATCCTAGACGGCACATATGTATGTGGTGGTTTATTCAAAATCTTTTAGGATGGTATATGTCTGGTTTATGACCCGTATTCATTCTGAGATGGGATTATCTATGCTCACTTATATGGCCTGATGCATATTAACCTTACACATGTAAATCCTTGTGTCCCCAAGCATTAGGTAGTGGCCTTTGTAGTATAAAGAATTCAGTCAAGTCTTACTATGGTCGTAGACCATGTCACACGGATTTGTAGTATGTTCATGGATCACAGTTTGTAAGTACTGATCTTTCAGATCCCCAGTGAGATGATAGCGCATAATTGTTATGGCTCTATGATTTTCACCTTCAATTGCATTATTGCCATCAATGATACATTTCCCGAGTTCTCTAGACTTCAGGGCAACTGAAGTGTTCATTATCCATTCTAGATAATTATCTCCAGAAAGATTTAGGGCAGCATAATCCGAAGGCTCAAATTTCGACATCTGAAACATATTATTAATCAGTTCAAGATGCAACCGAGTCAATAAAATCAATGCATACGGTTTCACAAGTATCTCAACCAAACAATTAACTATTCGACCATGGTGCGAGACAAACAAGTATGCGAGGTCTATATGATGCTTTAGGCCACACGGCCTTATAAAATTGTGATGCAACAACCCTAGAGGTCGGATTT